>NC_060254.1:78908766-79214220 GCF_921293095.1 Ischnura elegans | reverse complement strand
AGAGGTTTGAGGAAATGCAGAGAGCTCTTCCGATAAATCCGTCCGCTTTTTGAACAGGTTAGCCAACAGCCATGGGAAGCTCCTTCATCGGGGGCAACATCCACAAATGGTATGATTCTCCAGAGGATCGTTTCTTTCGCGAAAGATCAATAGCGAGCAGGAGTTGGAAGATATTATTAGAGGCAGCGGGAAGGTCTTAAGACGCGCGGCGGACTCGGGTCCAGGGGTGGAATGCTTGCTGCAAGATGCTGCAGAGCTAAGAAACTGTGATTTATTAAAAAAAAATCTTCACCTCTCAGAAAACGGCTCATTTTCAACCCCTCAAGTGCGTGGGACACTTAATGAAATCACATCCTACCTACCGAATGAGATTTAGGTGACTTCGCCTTTTTGGCACGCTATCATTCAATAATTTTTAATATTCATGATACATGATCGGTAATATTGAAAATTTTTGCAAGCATGCGTAAAATAATGTGTTGCTTTATTCTAATTATTATAACGATTTGATTGAATATTTATTGCTTTATGTATCTCGTTCTCGAAAACGCAATTGATAATTTTTCGGTTAAGTTTTACATTTTGCTTCGATTAAAGCCTTAAATTACATGTGTCGAATTTTACAATCAACAACGATGAACACAACAAACACTCATGCTTTAATTTGGGGAAATTAACCCTGACGGGACTAGAACCCGCGACCTTCGGTTTTGCAGGTAAGGACTTAAGCACTACGTCTCCAAGGGCGGCAATTTCACGGTGCCCCTGTAGCCTCTTATCTTTATAGCCTCTAATCGGATTGTTACATTGCTATGTAATTAATGAAACAATACGAAGAATGACTTACCTTTTTACCGAGGCCGGCAGGGTTAATTCCTCAATTAAAACTTTGAAATAAAATTAACAAATTTCATATACTAAAAAGAAAGAATAAACTTAAACACTGAATAAATCTACTTTCATACTAATTTATACAAAGGACACTGGTGGTATTTCTTAGAGGCAATAAATACTCTAAATACGCACATTACAGGCGTAGTTTTTACTTTTTAACTTTTCCACAGTCTCTTTTCCAATGAGGACACTTAGATAAATGAATGAATCAACTGCACTACAGTCATTCCTTCGGAAATTACGGATTTTGAGCGCACTGATTATTTACAGGAAAAACTGCCATGGCATGTCGCAGCTCATCTACAAATGAATGGAGTAGCGACCCGGAAAATTTCTGCCTCAATTTGGCTCGGGAAACCCGTGGAAGAGATAATGCAGATGCTTCGTAAACTATGAAAGGCTAAACAAAGGAGAGTTAAGCAACCTTGTATACGTAACCTGGACTGAGAAAAATATCTTCTCCGCAAAACCCAACCCATGTAAGGACGTTCCACTGAGCTTGCTTTGTATACCTACTGCATTCTGCTCCTGATGTCCAATTGTGTAATAATTACTGACTCCTCTCACTAATGGCACGCCTTAATTAACCAACATGCCAATCCTCAATCTGAAACATGCACGCTTTTCAACCAAATGACTTCTCCCAGAAATTCGTTGTCAATACTAACATTCACTTAAAAATTTTGGACAATAATTGAGATGGTGAGAAGCCAAGGGGTACAAGTGATTTTTTTCTCAACAGAGTTAGGTGAAGTTATTTGTTGGAGGAAATACAGATATATTGGTTGCCAAGGGATACAAGTGAGTCTCAGAACTGCGCTGACCTCGCGTGGAAAATCAAATGCACTAATAAATAACTAGTCGATCTCGTTAGTTTTCTATACCTAATTTCTGTACCAAACTGTTTGTAGAAAAAAGAATCCCCTTGGTTTTCAGCCCACTCAATTGAATAATTCAAGGTATATCTCAAACTCTACGTCGACTACAAGCCCTTAGACACAAGAAATATTTAATTGCATTTGCACCTAATAAATAGTCACCCATGCAAACCTCATTTATTTCTCTCCAATTTGAACCATTCTCTCATGAAACAGTGTAAAATTTCAATTTGCTAATAGTAATGTCTAAAATTTCATCCCTATTTCACGAAACAATTTCCAAGCGAAATGGAAATTTTTCGCGCCACTTACCTCAGTAATTCTACAAAGATTTCGCTGGAATCAAAAATCGGTATATGGAAGGACACCCTCTGAGTATTAATCCACATATGAACGATACTCTGCCACTGAAAAACCGCTCGGTATCCAAAATTATATGTTCACTAGTATCAGCGGTATTCTAGTAGTAGGATCTTGGGTCTAGTAGTACCAGAGATCTTGGGTCTTCATCAGGAAGGATGAAATTAGCACAAACGGCTCAAATCTGTCTTTAAGCTACGTACCGATTTTTCAGATCCTTGCTTGCTCGCTCAATAGGCGAAATAGCTAGATGAACTGACCAGTATTGACTGGTGTAAATAGCTCACCTTCATACCAAAGTCATGCACAAGCCCCTGTTTAGTTATAATGCTTTCGATTATTAAAATACCCCAAAAAAATCCAGTTCACCTGAAAACCAAAATGAATTCATTCGTGTTGATGCTTTGATTATAAACAGAACGAAGCATTTCCTAAGTGGACCGCTTACTCAAGTCATAAAATCTTCTTAAGGAAAAATCAAATTGTCCCTAAACAATACAATATATTAATAACAGCTGTGTAAAATTAATCTCGTAATTCCTACAGATTTTACGCTATCGCGCCTACTCTTAACGCCAGCCAACCTTTCCACTCACTGAAGCAAGCACTGAGAAAAACTATAGCAGGTAGAAAGACAAAACTCAACGAAAAATGAAAACAAATAACCAAGAAAAATGAATTTCACATCTCAAAGAGGAATTTTAACCTTTTTCCGAATACATTTTAACTCATTTAAAACTTCGGAACTGAAAAATTCTACACCAAAAGTGTTTTCAAAACTTCGAATCCCAGGTCGGAGAAAAATGGGAAACATTGGTGGGTAAGGTTGGATATTTCCTGTTGAGTTGGGATTTGTAATAAGGATATAATGAGCCTCGAATGACTTGTATATGTGAAGAAAGGCAGGAAACCGAAAGACGAATAAAGGTTTTCATAAGTAGAGAATATGAGGAAGTAAGGGTAGCCGAATGGAAAGAGGAAAAGCGATAGCGATGCGACAAGAGCTAGCACCTCTATGCGTTACAAGCCCGGGCCTACTCTCCGGCTGTGGCGCTGTGCGCACTACTCGGACTGCTTGTGGCATCTAGTGCAGTTTTATCCTCTTTATTCCTCCCTAGTCTCTCCCGTCTCTGACTTCAATCAGACATCAAATTCACTCACAATACCCTTAACTCCCACTTCGACAGTGCTGACATTGTTTCCTTCCTCGACATCAAAGTACCTTCCCGCCACACCCGATCGACTTCTTTACTCCACATTCTTACACCCAGGCTATCTGTAATCAAGTGCCCTCTTTCCCATTGACTTTCTTTTCTAATAAATTCTCTCCCGGGCGATATCGATCCGTTTTCTCTGACAATTAAAAATTTTACTCGCCTGGCAATAGCATATTTATCACATGAATAACTAGATATCTTGATAAATGTTTGTTGTTTTTTTGTTTTATTTAATTTTTTAATAAATAATTATTTATTTAATTATTTAATATTTGTTGTTATAAGTGCACTTTAAATTGGCAGTCTTGCTGTATGCGTACCACTTTACTTAAGTAGTGTCCACAAAATATCCGCAGAGAGGAATGACAACTCGGTAGCTTATTTGGCTAAAGCACTCGACGGAAATCGAATCCGAATTAGAATCCCGGTCAAGGCGAGTGTTTTTTTTTGGAGGGGGGGAATTTTTGCACAATTTGTGTATTGCGGGTGACTCCCGTGAAAGTTATCAGCGTGGCTAGTCCCGGTATACTTACAACTAGTCTTACGATATCCCAATAAGGTTGTTCAGTCTTCTTATCAAGGTATTCATGGGGCTTCTCTTCTCTCCTACTCTTCTGCTACTTATCTCAAAAATAAATATGGAAATCGAAAACAAGTGAATGGGACAACGCGTGTTGAGAATCAATACGATCACCTGGAGAAATCAGCCAAACAAGGCTTACGTTTTGTGTAGCATACCTTGGCCTACAAATGAATTATATACATTTATTGATCTACCTGTTAGGACAAAAAAATTCGTTCTCGATCAATATCATTCGAAATTCTGTCTTCGGCATTCCATCATCATCATTTATAAATCAGTCTTTTGAAAAATTTAGTACGTCCTTCACATGACGCGTATTAAAGTATTTTAAGTCAATGACAATCAGCATTTAACCAATATCAGGGATCGTGAAGAAGATACGTGAAGGCAAAGGGATATATCAGGTCATGAAGAGGTCGAAAATTGTAAAAGTTGCTGAAGGAATTATTTTTGGGTTCTCCACCGGTAGAGATTCTCCATGGCCAGCGTTTCAATGCTTGGCACGGGCATCGTCCTCATTCACTAACATGCCCTGATTATGATGGCCGAGTCGAGCCTTAGAAACGTCGGTCATGGAGAATCTCACCCGTCGGAGAACCCGAAATAAATTCCTTCAACTTGTTCGTCGGGACGCTTAACATCTTATTATAAACGTTTTAAACATACTTGATAATTAATTTATTTATTATTAATATATTGCATTCCTTTCCCTTGGGCTGTAACCTTGACGCGGTGGAAGACTTGCGCGATCCTATGACCCCTAGAGCTGAGCTGACGGGATTAATTCACTATTATTCCCGGAAGGGCCACCCATGCCAGATAGGTCGAAGGGTAGAAGACAGACGAAAGGTAGTCCATGGCAAAGGTGTCAAGTGAAAAAACACTGTTTGGAATGGAAGTGTGAGAAATTCTACCAACTATCTCTTCCTTGAAAACATGGAATATGATCGAATGAGCCTCGGATGGAATCGCGGGACCCAGCCCTCAAGGGCGGAGGTCGTAGGTGGCAGTGAGGTCGGCAAGGTCCTCGGGGTCCGTATCATGCGAAATCCTTGCAAAGACATATCGTCATCTTTTTCAGCATTAGCAGCAGTATCCAAAGATGAGGATAAGAAGACAAAGAGGATGGAGAAGAAGAAGGCATCGATGAATGAAGGGATGTGGAATGTGAGGACAATGATGAGGGCGGGTGAACTAGAAAATATAAAAAGGGGAATGCAGAAAGGTAGGATAGATATCTTGGGTCTATCCGAAGTGAGGTGGAAGGACAGTGGGGACTACTGGAGTGCCGGATACAGGGCTGCATATAGTGGTGGGGAGGAAGGTCAACGAGGAGTAGCTTTAGTATTGGCTTAAAATATTTTATATGAAATGATAGTGAAGTTGAAATAGTTGTGAGCTAATCATCTTCATCAATGCAAAATTTAAACATTGATGAATCTATGAACAAATGTAATACATTTCTGTTTTTCAGAAGGAACTCATAACTTCATACCTAACTTCTGAAAACTGGAAGAATTTGATGGCCAGAATTAATTTATTTCCATATTTTAAGTACGCGCTTCTTTGAGGGCACCCAATATTTTTTTTCTCAAATGACCCAATCCCTCTGCCTCAGGATGAGCAAGATATTGAAAAAAGATAAAAACTCACAAAGAAAACAAACCACGTCTCGCTGTCCCTTCAAAAATCGAAAATCCGATGCTAAAATATTGATCAGCGGAGCGAATTTATTCGTCCACGAACCCGAAATTCGAATCGGAGCTTACCGAAGAAGAGAAATGAAAAATTGAGAGAGAGAGGCTTCACGGAGTCGATGGAGAGGTCGTTTATAAATGACTTTCAGGTAATAACAAAGGAATGCGGCGCTTGAAAAAATCATTACCCACTCGAGAGAGCCGTCAAAAAAAGGAAGAGGCCTCATTTTCCAGAAACCTGACAATATGATTTCAATATAATACGGGATAGCATTAAGGCCCTCGGAAAATAACGTCAAAGAGAGCTACTACTTCGCAATGTTGAGACCGTACCTCGATTACGCGACAATCATTTTTGATCAGCAAACAGAACACCTGAATCAGGTTAAATACAAAGGAAAGGACCGTAATCCCATGGACGGAATTTTTTTGGGGGATGGGGGTTAGAGGGAGCCAGGTGATTAGTTAGAAAAATGTATGAAACATGTACATTCAAATACATTGAAAACAAAAAAAAATCGAAATTTGAATGAATTTCAGTCTTAGATAGTACTTAAAATGCTACTTTCAGAAATGGATTCAAACAAATTTTCCTGGAACACATTTTCAAGGGGTGTTCTACAGCCCCTAGACCCTCGGTAGGATAGCTAATCCCCCTCCCAGCATGAAGCCATAAACTTGCACATGCGCGATTCTTAATTAACCGCCAAAGGCGAACAGAATATGGCGTTCAATAATAAAGTGAAATGTGCAACTCCTTGTGCCAACCTTTAAACGGTACGTTAATGCAGGGTTTTTATCCACCATTTACCACCGAGTTACCTCTTTTACTAATTCCTAGCCTTTAAAAAGTAGCCATTCTTAAAAAGGATACATCATCCCTTGCCCAGTTCCTTATTTGAATTCCTTATTCATTAAAATAAAAAAAGTGTACAAATCCATTGCAGCCAATTATATGAGAAGAAAACTGTAAATAAATAAAAAGCGAGTGGACGAGCTGAAAAAAATTTGTTTAAAATATCCCGCGACGTGCATATTGCCAACTCGGCCACCGCGGCAATCCTTACAATGAATGTCCTTTGATGCGTAAAATATTGAACCGTGAAAATCGGAGCAAGTACGCAGAGAATGCTCACGGAATAATAATGAAATCCAAAAGCAATCGTAAAAGGATGATAAATTTGCAATAGTGAAGTAACTTCTCACTTTGAACGCATATATGTATATTCACGCACAAAGGAAAAATTTGCGTTTCGTAGCCAAGGACTGCAAAAGGATTAGGGGAAACTAAATTTCCTTGTGGCACCACAAACTTTGCCCTAAAACTTTTGTAAGTGAATGTACATACAAAGCTCTGACTGGGATAGTTGGGAACCGCTAGACACTTAGAGACTGCACTAAGGGCAAGAGAAATACTTGAGCAATTAAGCACGGACAAATTTCTGCGTGGCACCGTAAATATTAATTCGTAATCGCATTTTGCACATCTTCAGTTCAAGCATAAGCGACAAAATAAGAAAAATCCATGGACGAACACATAGGATGAGAGATAGAAAATAATATACCATGATATAAAAAAACCATCATTAAAATATTCCAAAGTCCGTATCTAAATACGCCTGAAAGAAGGCCGGGACACTTTTTCTACATTTCGTGCATGGATTCCTAAAATAATATCGGCATTTAGATCCCGAACATCACTCTCGCTATATCTCTTTGTAAGTTGAATACATAACATAGTAGCGATAATCTGGATGAATTTTAACACACTCAATAGGGATTATCAAATAATCCAGATTGTCGAACAAAATAAAAAGCCTTTTAATGGCTTGAGCATAAAAAGGCTTTACGAAAAGGCCGTTAAAACAGTAATTCACGCTGGTATTGGGGTTAAGTATTACTCGAAACAAAATGAAGCCATTAAAAACTAATAATTAATACGGACTTTTAGCGTGTTTTTTAGTGGAAAATATTTGTAGCACATACCGTAACAATTTTTCATTGGATGTGAGACCGGATTAGTAACAATGCGGTTTTTGATGCTCTACAATTTTATTCGAGCACTGAGCGGGGAGGGGATGTTGAAAACAGTGTTAGAGGGTAGACTGTTGGGTAAACGAGGGAGAGGAAGGAAGAGAATAGGATATTTAGATAGAATGAATGGCAGTAGTTCTAACTGAGTTGAAGAGGGAAGTCCATGAAGGGAGGGGAGACTGTCTGAATGCCTACTTCTTAAATAAACCATAGAAACTCACCTTAATAAGTAGAACACTTTAATAATAGCTGTACTTTTGTTCAATTTCTACGTACAGATGCAATAATACCTGAGCCACACATCACATGAGAACCATGTTACTACGTGGCCACTATATTAATTTCTGATATTTCGAATATGAGGTATAAACGATAATTAATTTAATATTTTTACCAAAGAATAATTTACTAGTGAAATATGGATAATGATCATTTTCAGGGATGGAAAATTCACACTTTTTGAACCCTGAAATAGTGCGATTAAATTGAAACATAGAAGAATCACGATAAACAGCATTTATTTTTCGAAGGAAAAGGAAAGGAAAGACTTATTATTAGCTCAAAGCAGTTTTTTGTGCCTGCTGGGTATAGCTGTCTCCAGGATACCAATTCTTTTCGCTACAAGAATTTTCAAACTGTGCATGCAATTAAAACTCAATATTCACTAAAAATAATTTAATGCCCCAATTTCAAAACAAAATGGTGGTACCCCGGTTACTTCGGCATGGCTGCCGGCTGGTACTTACCGACAATCACTACAAACACAGGGTAACAGTTACCTTTCTAAAAATAAAAAATATTTTGAATAGAAATCCAAAATATAAGTCTTTCATCCTATTATAGCCATCCTGTACAGTTCAGGTCACAACAGGTGTCGTTAACTGCGGTAGCATTGGTACATTTCTTGGAAACAAACAAACTTATCCTATTTTAAAATTAAAAAACAATGTATATAAAGTCGTTAAAATTATTAACAGATCACGTGCTTTCAATTAAAAGATGTTTCTGAACATCTAGCTATTTTAACAACCAGTTTTTTTAAATTTAGGCCAAATTTACTTAAAATTGGGGTAACTTCGGCCCTATCTAATAAAAGCATAAAAATCCAGTTCTGAAGCATAACTTGGATCAAAGACACCCCTCACTAAATATCTCTTAGTATACCTTTTTCAAGGTTCCTTGATTTAATCTGAATATTTATTTTATTTTGGTAAAACAAACATTTATCCAAGGAAAACTCACATTATAACGCCGCGTGTAAATGTATATATGTATAACTATTTAATGTTAAAAATTCCTCCTATTGTATGGACCAATACCAAAACCTAATACAGGAGCAATGCCAGTTCTGCTACCTGTCGACTGATGCAAGAGATAAGTAAAAACTCAATGCAAATAGCAAAATACAGAACTATGAATCTTTTTTCATCTCTGGGCCAAAGTTACCTGGACCAAAGTAACCACAGTTGACTGTAGTGGAAAAGTTATTGAATTCCATATATTTCACGATGACCTCCTTTGTTATCAAAACATTTTTTAAGGTGTTCAAGCGGATTATGACACTGAGAAGGATTAGGGCCCGGCATATATCATCTGCATCTAGTAACAAAAAGTATAGCACGCCTTATACGCTCCCGCGATTATCACGATCCATCGGATTAGAGATTTAAACTGAGCCGTGAAAGTACACCTCGATATAATCCGTATTCCGAGCATTTCGCTGAGATGAAAACGATAAATATACTACGCGTCTCCGATTTCTTCCAAAAACTTTATTTACGGCACTTGCGTCTCGCTTACAGAAACAGAAAACGTGACAAGGGATTTTCAGAGGTTTGGCCAGGGCCGTTTTGGGCATTTTAAACCTCCCCCACGGACAGAAAGGATTTTTGAACGAAGTTTTACTTGATGAACGTCTGCCTGTGTAGCCCATAGAGGTTGCAGTATGTGATGTCGCAACCTTTTTTTCTTCTCAGACAGTAATAATCATTTATAATCTTTAGAGCTTTATTTCCTCTCCTCCATCCAAAATGGCTCCCTTACTAACAATCCGCTGTTTACTCTCCCATCACCATAGCGCCCTCAACTCCAAAACACCAATATAAACCCAAATACGCATACAAATAAAAATACAATTCAAACATCAATGCATAATCAATCACGCCGAACATCATGGACACGACGTTACATGCAGCAATAAATGCTAAAAGCAATGTTATGGCTGTTAATTTCATAAAAAAAATTCCAACAAACGAGTTTTAGCTTACTTGGGGTAAAAATCTCGTAGCAACAAAGTTGGGTAAAAGGATGCAAGATGTACGAACACGCACTTAACTAAACTTTTCGTGACACTTAATAATTACTTGTAAATATTACCACTAAGGAAGGTAGCAAGGCAAATTTAAGTATTGAGTTCCTTTTTTATTTGCAATAAGGGCAAAAGTTACTGAGTTACGTAAAGCTGGTAAGTAATAAAGGATGTTGAAAAGAAGAAATTCATCGTTGTGAAAAGGCTAGCGAATAGGAGATAGGAATGGAGAGCTGCGTCGAAACTATCTTAAGGTAGACGACTTTTAATGATGATGAAACGCCCAGCACAACACAACTACTGAGATTTCTTTTACATAACACAGTATCTTCCTCCTCGACCTCTTGATATGTGTATCCATTAAAACTATCGAGTGAATGTCGTCAGTTTGGGCGATTTAAAAATCGTTCTTTGACCATTTATGAATTCCATCTTAAGGGCATATACAGGGTTCCCACTCTAACTACATTATAAAATTCACGGTTTTTTTCCAGGTTTTCACGGTCTAAATGTCATCAAATTCACGGTTTGTAGATAAGGCATTTTAGGCTGAAATATTGATCACGTAATAACCATCGGCCGCACGTTAACTAAAAATGTAACAAACGCAACAGATGCCTTGAATGCAAACGCAGCAATGAAAGTGCTATCTATTATGACGTCACCTATAGTTAGCAACATTCAGGTCCGGCTAAAGTGCGTGAATGGGAAAATGGAGAGAGCAGGGTGGCAGGGAAGTGAAAGAGTGCCTGATATTTTGCCAGGGTTAATATCTTCCAATCGCAGGCTTAAGGTCAATGTGCTGTCATGGCACACACGGACCAATTAATAATTGCGCTTCGAATACACGTGGGCAGAAAAATGCGAGGACAGTATCTGCACGTGACTCGACCTTGAAACATAATCGAAACATCGATTTTTCTTTTAATCTGTCTATCGTAGTTCGACAATCAAGTTTGAGAGATTTCTAAGGTTTTATGACGAAATTCACGGCTATTTCCAGGTTTTTTTCACGGTAGACGAAATTCACGGCTTATTCACGGTTTTAAGGTTTTCACGGTTGAGTGGGAACACTGTATATTATATGTTGTGCAGTGGCGTAACTTAGGTGGGGGGGCGGTGAGGGGATAGATAGTCCCCCCAAAAGCCTCAGAAATAAACAAAAATATTTAAAGCTATTGTCTAGTTTTGACACGCAATAACTCCATCTGCTTAAAATTAAATCTCGATGCAAACTGTATTTCCACGCATGTCATTTTTCAAAATTTTGTCGTTGACCTCTCCCGCCGTCGCCACCAAAGGCCATTTTATTCCCCCGAAAGAATATTCCTAGTTACGCCACTGATGTTGTGTGTATATCATTTGGATTTATCGCAGTATAAAGCAGCAATAATGATTTAGCCAAGTAACAAATTCTAAGCCCTGAAGATGGAAATCATTATATTCCGAAACATTGGCGGGGAATGATTTTTGAATCGCCCCAAGTGACGACTTAAGACTCTTTCTTTTCAATGGATTTTTAATATAAAATAACTATTAACAACCATCAATAACCATATATTTATGGGGAAAATGGGAAATATAAAAAGACCGAAAGTGTCAGTAAAATGCTGAAAGTACTGGGATGGGACACACTAGGACGGAGAAGAAAAATAAATAGGCTTTGCGCACTCTTCCACACACTTAAGGGGGAAAAAGCATGCGGCGAACTACGGAAGAAGATTGAATACCCCAGCAATATTGGTAGGAATGATCACCAATACAGCCACAAAGGACAAACGTACAAGAAGAGGTATAAAGGATTTATATTGGAAAATTAATATCATTGCATTTTAAATATTCACTATCTAGTTTCATTTTGGTGATGTATTTTTCATTTACAATATTTTTGTTTTTTTTTGTACAAACTGTTACCACCTGGCAAATAGCCAACTTTTAACTGTAACAATATAATAATAATAATATATTGATAAACCATTTCAGTACCCGCCTACAACCAGAACCATGGTAACACGGGGTGAACCCTCTAACCTCTATTTACCATCACACAGAACCAGATTGTTCCATAAATCGTTCGTCGTCAGCTCTAATGTTGCATGGAATGATTTTCTCAACTATATAAAAACTAGTACGACTGTGGAATCATTCAAGTACAAATGATGCAAATACTTGGTACATCAGTAATTAAATTATTCATTTTTACTTTATGTCACGGTAATTTTTAGGAGCATGCAGTTAAGTCTATTGTTTATTATTCAAAATATTATACATTTTCAGAGCTCTTTTTACTTAGTATAAACTCAAAATGCCATTCTACCTTATGTATTTGTTATTTTTAGGAGTATGAACCCAGAACATTGAATAAATTATTTTCATTCATTATAATTCATTTATATATCAATTACTTATATTTAATTGAATATAAGTTTCTTTGCATATGAGTATTCTTTAAAATGCAGTAACCAGTGTTTGAAAAAAAATTAAATACTCCTGCGAAAAAGTTTTTCTCTGGTTTCATTTCACGGATTCGTTCATTTTTTTACTCTGAAAATTGGCTAAGACTTCCTCCACATCAGTTTTTTCGGCATGAAAGTATTTTTAATACATTTAACTCTCACAGCCTTTTCAGCCACCAAGCAAAGCCAGCGGTTAGAAAAGGGAAATTACTCCCTGGGTTAACTTGGTTTAAACCAAAAATCCTCCAATCTGGCTCAGAGCCCTTCAGGAATGACGAAGAGGAGTTGGAAAGGGATTGAGGATTATCTGGACGAACAAGGAGGGAGTGCAGGGGGGAAATTAAGGGATGAATCATATAAGAAGGGGTGAAGGCAGGGTCGTGGATAACACAGGGATCGCACGGCCTTGTGGATTAATTAGGGTTCATGGTTCCCTAGGGCACGTTCGTCCGTCTGTCGCCGCCAAAACCCGAAAGGACTCTCTCGGGACCGAGGGAGGGTAGGGTGCGGATAAAACGCCTATCCGTGTGAAACCCTGGGCAAACAAAATCGTCCCCAAACTTTTAGTCACGGAAAATGAACCTTCCTCGAAACAATCAGTGACAAAAAGAGAAATCGATTTCTTTTTTTGACCTCAACTATACAGGGTGCCCTATTTATCTTGACCACCTGAAATAACTTTTTGTCCAGATGCAAATTCAAAAATTGGACAAAACTGTTTTGCAAAGCACTTTGTCGAGAATTGGTTTTCATTTGTTTACTGCTAACTCTAGTAAGTGGACGCGGTTGTGGTACCGGGCTCAAAGTGGTTTTGTGTTATGTATTGACTTGATTTTCATTTGTTTACTGCAAACTCTGGTAAGTGGACGAGTTTCTTATGTTTTCATAACGTTGTGTTTATGTTAATGGTCCACTGTGCTACATTTTTGAATGACTTTAGGAGATGAAATGAATTGCCGAATAAAAAATATAGGGTAATTTAAAAAAGACATGCCGCTGTTCATATCTTTGTAAATAACAAAGCTACAAGGGAGGCAATCATGCTGATTAATGTCCCCCTGATGGCTAATGAACATTTGCTTGACACATTTTTGAATTTGGATCTGGACAAAAAGTTATTTTGGGTGGTCAAGATAAATGGGACACCCTGAATAATAGTAAATAACGTCTTAGAGTATGAGTCTAGGAATGAAATGCAAAATTGGTTGGCGACGTATCGATACATTTCTTATATCTTCTTCAGAACTACGAATCATAATGGTCACAATGAATTATTACATGACGGCATGAAAGATTATTAGAACGTTTTTTTAACCGTAAAAAAACGTTGTAAACCCTTTCATGCCTTCATTTATTAATTTATTGAAAACATTATGATTCATAGCGCTTACGAAGATATAAGAAATATTATGCAAATAATAAAAATTAATACTTGAAGGCATGAGAAATTTTTACGCTAAAAAACGTTGTAAAAACCTTTCAAGCCTTTATTTATTAATGTATTGTAACCAATATGATACATAGGCCTGAAGAAGATATAAGAAATACTATGAAAAATTAGAAAGAATTAATACATGAGGATATGAGAAATGTTTACGTTGTTTTGTTACAGTAACCATTATGATCAATAGCCCTGAAGAAAATATGAGAAATATATCGAAACGTCGGCAAACAATTTTGCATTACTTTCTTAGACCTATACTCCTAGACGTTATTCATTATTAAAAAAAGAGAGAGGGATATAAGTAGAGCATATATATCAGGATTTTGCATTCGGAAAGCATACTCTTGTCTTTCATTTAGACGTGCGCTGACTTCAAACACTACTCAATGTATAATTTAATGAATGCCATCTAACTGAATGGGCAGTAGAAGACTACTTTCACAATTTCTCTTGCTTGATTCGCTTCCACCACATTGTGACCAAGCATCATCTATAGGCATTGAAAAGCCGTTCTACGCAGATTAACTTTGATATGCTTCGGATCCCAACGGACTTAATTTTCCCCCCTTCGGATTTGAAGCTTCGAACAAAGGATATCGTTAATTTTCTACGACCCGTCGGCCTACGAGAATCATCTCAATTCCAAAAAAGCCTCCTTGGATTCGTGTTAAAATTCACTACATCTGCCTAAATCAATCAGAAGGGTAGCCTAAAAATATAAACGAGTTTGAAACCTATTACAATTTCAAGGATTATCATTATAAAGCAAATATCTGGTTCCCCCTGCCGCCTTGTGAGGTGACCTTGGGGCGAGGCTTGAGCGCTGATACAACGCAGGATGCTAGCAGGTAGCTGAGTACCCTGCTAGCAGGTAGCGCTTGGCTTAAATTGAGGATTATTAATACCTTATCAAAACGAAGGAAACTTTCCGAACTTAGGTATTTTTAATATGAGATTATTAAGAGATGTTTCCCTTAGCTCTGTGCCTCATGCATGCATTGGTAATCTCAGACGATGTAAAATTCCTATCTACTCGTATAGAAACTAGGTCCCTGTTATGTCACGTGGGGTGGCATCGCATGGGCGCCAATCTGGCCTTTTCCAAATGAGGTTAAAATTGACCGTTGCCATTCGTCTAAACTGGGATTTCTGAAACCAAATAATTTGTATATTATGAATACACTAATGGTGGGTAAGGAATCGCAAGCAATGCATTTCGTTTTCTTTGATGAAGGAAACTATCTTGTGTTCGGAGCATAAACGCTCACCTCCAAGCTTGGAGAATAGATGAGCATTTATGCTCCGGACGCAGCCAGCTGAGCGGATTCGTATTGTTGCGTTACCAGATGAGCGGATTTGATTCGGTGGGCGATTGTTGAGCGTTTTTGCAGTCGATATGCTTCCACACAATATATTCTTTTCTTTTGAAGAAAATTCGAAAGAAACAGCTCTAGTGGGCCTAATTATATCTTAGATAAATGTTCATCCTAAATACTTACCAAATGGACGCTCAACAATCGCCCACCGAATCAAATCCGTTCATCTAGTAGTCCAAAAATACGAATATCCTCATCTGGCAGTGTTCGGAGTATTAAAGCTCACCTCCAAGCTTGGAGAATAGATGAGAATTTATGTTCTGGACACTGCCAGCTGAGCGGACTCATATTTTTGGGTTACCAGATGATCGGATTTGAGCGATTGTTGAGCGATTTTACAGGGGAGGTATCGATATGCTTCCACACAATATATTCTTTTCTTTTGAAGAAAATTCGAAAGAAACATCTCTAGTGGGCCTAATTATATCTTAGATAAATGTTCATCCCGAATGCTCACCAAATGGACTCGCATCGTTTTGGAATCCAAGGCTTCCATTGAAGAAATTTCTCAATGCTTCCCATCGTCACGTGGACTACTACTCTAGTTTTTTTTCCCATCTTCATTACTCTGCGCTCGCCTCTTGCTGGTCTCTTAATTAAGCGCTTTCCCATTGAATTTCACCGTCTTCAAAGGGGCAAGACAAGAGCAGTCCAAGAAAAAGAAGACTGTTCAACTTATACAGCTCCTGCCGGGCGCGATTGTAAAGCCTCATTAACTCTGGGGGTTACGACGGAGCAGCGTTAATTACTAAACCTCTATAGGGCTCTCAAAAAGTTGCGGAACCCGAAGTAAGTGGCAATTCACCCTATAGTGTAGCAGTGCTGGGCAACGGAGCGGAGGCTTTCGCAGCGCATGTTTGCCGCGTTTTCCACCTGAGCTACCGATTACTCACGATTGACGGGGCATATTCGAAACGACCTTCATTCTCGCCATGTTAGCCCGCGGTCAAATTAGCCTAAAAAATACGGGTACCCTTGCATAAATTACCAACAAGCAGAAATTTTACAGAAACGTTAGTAATACCACTCTAATGAAATCCTGAAAAGTCCCCATCGATCCCGTGTGTGCAAAATATTTTATTCGAGGTCAAAGGTCACAAAAATGGGTTTTATGCATTTTGTGGGCAAACTAAGTTTTACGATAAAAATTGCTCAAACTAAAATGGTAAGTAGATCAAGAAATTATCTACAAAATTGTCTTCATACTTTTTTCTCTAAGATTCATCATTTCTGAAACAAAGCCATTCGAAAGTTAGCTGGAGTTGTCCAATAATGTTCTGAGAGCGCAACGATATAGTCATGCACATTATGGAGAATACAGCTCCAGCTAACTTTCGAATGGATTTTTCTCAGAAATGGTAAATCTTAGAGAAAAAAGTGTTCAAACAATTTTGTAGATAATTTCTTAATCTACCATTTTAGTATGAGCAATTTTTATCGTAAAACTTACTGTTTGCCCACAAAATGCAAAAAAACTCATTTTTGTGACCTTTGACCTTAAATACATTTTTTTGCACACACGGGATCGATAGGGACTTTTCAGGATTTCATTAGAGTGGTATCCCTAACGTACCTGTAAATTTCAGCTTGTTGGGAATTTATGCAAGGGTCAATGTCTGTTTTGACCGGGCTATGTCGCCTATGAGCAATATCATTCAATATCCAAGCTTCATCCACTTGCCAAATGTGATGAAAACTAAACGCGATAGGCAAAAAAAGGGCTAAAATTGAACGTTATACGTTAACGCCGGCGCTGAGTTTTTTTTATCCACCATTTCCCACCTAAATAGCCTATTTGCGATTTTTCTTAAATGGATACCATACTAAACTAGTATCTTTACAGTTTTAGAAAAGAATTGCACAACTAGCAAAAAAACTTAGCTACATAGTACATTCAAAATAAATTTAATTCCCACAATCAATGCCTCCTCGAAAAAAATTAAGAATTTGATAATGATTATGGAACTCTTAAGAGTATCAAAGCACTGCAGGAACAAGTGACTTTGTACGCAGTCACGCGCACGGGTGCAAAGTTAAATACACCAAAGGATGAAGTTCACCAAGAAAAAATATTTGACTTAGCCAGAATTCGATCCCGGAAGTTCGCTCTAAGAAAATGGCTTGGTGGTGTAACTGGTAGCACGCCTGACCGGCAATCGGGAGATCCGGGTTCGAATCCCGGCTAAGTCAAATATTTTTTCATGGCGAACTTCATCCTTAGGTGTATTTTCTAAGAGAATGTTATATTGATTATGACTGATTAAAGGAAACCAGGAAATCAAGATTAAATTTGAACCGAAAATTAGAATTTTATTAAATAATAATAATGATAATTATTATTCAAGCTATATATCTTCCCCATCGTCTTTAAATTAGACACCGAAAAATCTTATCTTTAAGTTCAGTTTTAAACTATTTCCATAAATATATCCCAAAGAGAATCAGCACCATATTTTTAGTACCATTCAAATAACAATATCCCCTCCAGTGTTTCACTCAACCAGTACAATCTCAATGGAGCGCGAGGATAAAGCAAATCTTCTCGCCTAACGTAATTGTTGAACTGTTCCCTCCAGCCTCAGATGATAGCAATGATTGGTGGCGAGCGAAATACAGGCTATGTAATGGGCTACCTCTGTTCACAATGAAAATAAATTAACATAAATGAGAATATTATAGAGGCGAATACTGTGGAAACCGATTATTCTTTCTCGCTTACCAAATCAAAATGAATATCATAGGGAATTTCGTGTCGGTAAAATTTATTTTTTAATTACGTAACGCCCACCTGCTTCATCAACATATAATTATAAAAGCTCGACGGAACCTACGCGATAAAATGTGATGAAAATTAATCTGAGTAATTGTATTATAAATGTTTTCAATGGTGGTATTTAAGGTCAGACCCCTTGGGCGAGATTTGCGAGGTATTTTTACGTAAAACTATTAGAAAAATTTGAAACATTCAAAATATTATCATTAAAATATGGAGAAAGAAACCAAAGGAAATAAACTAAAACAGTTATTTTCTCAATCGTAGCAATATAGCCCGGTCAAAATAGACATCGACCCTTGCATAAATTCCCAACAAGCTGAAAATTTACAGGAACATTCGGAATACCACGTTAATGAAATCCTGAAAAGTCCCCATCGATATCGTGAGTGCAAATATTTTTATTCAAGGTCAAAGGTCACAAAAATGGGTTATTCGGCCAAACGGTTAGTTTAACGATAAAAATTGCTCAGACAAAAATTGCAGATCAAGTAATTATCCAGTAAATTGTCACTGTACTTTTATCTCGAAGATTTACCATTTCTCAGAAAAGGCCATTCGAAAGTTAGCAGGATCTTTATTCTCCGTAATATGCACGAATACATTGTTGCGCTCTCTGAACATTATTTATAGATGGGGACTTTTCAGGATTTCATTAGAGGGGTATACCAAACCGGGCTAATAGGGCAATGTATCAACTAGATTTTAATTCGAATGACTTTCTCTTATTTTATTTATGAAATACATTTACGATTACCATTATCGCAAACGAATTAATTTTGATGATGTAAAATTCTGGCCTCAGGGGCGGCGGGGTTTTCCTGCTACCTAAACTGGAGGTCGCGGGTTCGATTCTGGCCTGAATGGGTTCTTTTCCACCGGAAGCAAGGAAATATGTGACCTTCTAGCGTTTGATTGGAAGAGAGGCTATGTCGGATATAAATTTGCGTGCGTAAATGAGGAATTAAAAAAAAACAAGCCCTAATTTAAAACCATAATATTACTCCAAGTTCCTTAGTGTACTCTGGTCTCGGTGGCGGCGGTAGCTGGTGCCAAGCCGAAGGCCGTGGGTTCGAACCCCCCTGGGTTTTCAGGGCATGGGTAGTTTTAAATGCGTTTTTATTATTATTAAAATTGTTACAAGTAGGCCGTTGGCCCGGAGGTAACCTGTACATATGAAGAAAAAACAATAGAAAACATTGGAAAAGCAATAGAAAACATATGAAAAACAATAGAAAGAGTTATAAAAAGCCCTTTGTCCCTACTTCTTCAACCGCTTTTTAAAACTGTGTAAATCTTTCGGAAAGGACTCAAATAGTTTAGCTGGTAGGTCGTTCCAGTCCCTTATGGTCCTATTCAAGAAGGAGAACTGCTTCGCATTTGTCCTTTGTGATCGGCACTTTATCTTGAACTGGTCGTTTAGTCTACATTAAAATACTAATGGTTGGGGGAACCTATTAGCATTAAAGATGTTATCATAATTTCGATCTCAGAGATCATTTTCCTAAAAAAATTAAGCTCAAGAGCTAAAACCTCTTTCTCGCCTGTCCCTTAATCCATTTACCTATCCACTCAAAGCCCAAAATATATACGTAGGCCTCGCTAACTTTTGTTCTCTCGCGTAGAAAGTAGGAGTTTGGAGAATCAGAAAAAACGGGAAACAGAGAGATATTAATAATGAGCTGGATATAATAACAACAATGGAAAGCAAACATTTAACATAACTGGCCCACATATTGACAAGGGACAACACCAGCATGATGATGGAGGTTTAAATGGTACACCCAATGGTATGAACCTACGGCAGACATCGGGGAACACTTAAGGCCTGGTTACACGATACATTAACACGTACGGGTTTATGTCTAAATGCATGGACCCGTGAATGAGCACGAAAATGCACCATGTAACCACCCAACTCGTGCGAATGCATGAACAGATAATAGAACCTGTTCTAATTTGGCTCATGCATTCGTACATGTTCCGTTCCTGTCCACTAAAATCATTCACGCAAACGTGCATTAACTTGTTCGTGTTAATAAACCGTGTAACCAGGTCTTAAGACTGAGTCGGAGAAACCAATACTAGTAGGGTAGACCAGGGCAAGTTTGCGCGGATTTTCTCCCGTGGGCTTTCTAATTTTTATGTTTTAACTAAGGACATTTTAGAAGTGGTTTTATGAAGCAGTCAATAAAATCAAATTTTATGTATTAAGTTGTTGGCTCATTTGCGTTTTCAACCGTAAAAAATATGTTTATTTCATGTCAAATTCTATTCCAACACTATAAAAAAGTGTTGGAACAGTTATAGGTACTCATTTTTCCAGAGCGTACCTACTTTTTCCCTTTTTGCAGTTTTTGGTTTCATCTTTTTTGGTTTCCCTTCGTCGGGCCCCTCATCGCGTTCTTTTCTTTCTTACCCTCCCTTCCTCCCCTCTCCTGAGGAGTGCGGGCGTAAAAGTCTCCTACTTTCTTCCCTGTCCGCAGGAGCAGGGGCGGTCTGAGGTGATCGGGGGCCCTCAGCCATGGGACTCATCATGGGGTCCCCTTACCGGGGGAATTTGGAAATCTTCTCCCGGAAAAATTTAGGAAATTTCATGCCCGAAAATGGATTTTGACGCTATTCTGGCTCTTTGAATCGAGATAAAAGTTAACGAAAAAAAAACAATTTCAAAGGGATAATTTCTAGGAATATTGAGAATTTCACAGGTTATAAATTTAAATAACGTATTATGGCTCTATTATCTATTATTTAGTGAAATTGTTCCTGGAAACTGTGCTGAAATCTAAAAAAAAACTCTCAAATAACCTTTTCGAATAACCCTTTCAAAATAGCATCAGGTTCTCTTTCGTCTTCTGACATTTTTTCATATAATCTTCCCACATTGAGTATGCATGCAGTGTAAAGCAGCTAAAGAAAACGTAGAATTTCAAGCAAAAAACTTAAGTCCTAGTAATATGAGATTTTTTAATTTCATTTTTCATACACGTTTCGCGATAGACGCGAGCATTGTGGGGGGCCCTCGGCGATTGTCGACCAGCCGACCCGGCCAGACTGCCCCTGCTAAAGAGGGTAACCCCGAGAGCCCGCCCTCGGCACTCGGTCCAACTGTCCGAGTTGGAACTAGCAGTCATTGAAGTCCCGTATTGCTCGGGGGAAAACCAGTTCATATGGATAGCTCAGCGGTTCCCAAACTGAGGGCCGTATTCTTAGTCGACCCAACATATCCGCCACTACATAACAAGAGGCCCCTACATGCGTTTCTCAGTCGACCCTACATAAGTGGTGGGGGGTGATTCCGTCGTCAACTTCTCTGAGATGACGTAGATGATGGTGCAGCGCCAATTTTCCATACTGGTGGCGTAATGGGAACTAACTATGAAAGTAAGAAAAGACGTCCGATAATTTTCGGGCGCATCGTTAGGACAACAGCTCAAGGTAAATAAACAATCGGTGTCGTCCGCCAGTCGTGTCGGTACCTTAATTATCGCTACAAATACACTCATATCAAGCTAAAAGTAGAACCTTATTGTCTTCAAATTACTTCATAAGCGGTCTGTACAAGATAGTAATAAGTACGGAGCAAATATGATCATTGACGTGGGAACTTACGTTGCATCATCAAGGTTCGTCATTCGCTTTTACCTTCCGTAGTTAAGTTTATTATGTGGCAAATAGTGGCATGAAAATACGCTTTCTATGGTTGTACGTAAACGAAGTATTGGTTTCCCAAAAGTATACCAAGTGCCAAACGTGAAAAATATTATATATTCGTAGAAACCAGTTGCTTGCATACCGCTATATTCTTCTTATTAGTTTGTAGCAGGCGTAGGAATTGTCTGCTAGCAATGATAAGGCACTGTAATGGTTTGGACGATGTTTATTGATCCGTTCCATATTTCAGACTGACTTGCCGGCCGAAAGGCCGCAGTATTTATTCTATTGGTGCACTTCCAGAATGTTCTATGTTACTGTTTTTGAACATGAAAGAAATTTCTAAAAAGGAATTCTAGAAGGCAAGAAAAAATAAAATAATTACAATTTTCCGACACGGGGAATCGAATCTGGGGCCGTATTCTGTAACTCCACCGGCACCGATTCGTCGGGTGCGACGTCACACCGACTCCCGGTAAGAAGTCGTGCGATTCTGTACGAACCCGATCGGTGCGGCACCGACGAGAGGACGGGAGATCGTCGGTAGCCGTACCGACAGCAAAAAGGTGTCGGTTCGGCCACCGACTAGTGGGTTTCATGAACTGTGTGAACGTGGGTGCGCATTGTACGTTTTATTTTGTTTTTACCTCATCACCGAGTAAATAATGAGGTTTTCTGCAATGTTATGTTTTTCTGCCCCTTCGAATACGCCTCTATAATTCACTGTGTCATCATCTATATTAATTACCTTGACAGAAATATAAGATAATGGTTAATAAACATGAGGTTTGCTAAAATATAATGACTTTCTCTCATTTATGTTACCACTTAAGTGAAATTTCACTCGCTTGTAATAGGCTTTATTTCTCTCTATCATCATTTATTTGCTCCTTTGACACAAAAAAGATATTTTTGATTAAATATGAGTTTTGCCGTAATGTTATCACTTTATCTCACTCTGAGTAGGCGACTGTTATTGCACTCAATCATCAATTTGGCGTTTCTCTCGGCATAGAAATAAGATCTTTTTATTTAAGTATGAAGTTTGCCACAACGGTATCAGTTTCTTTCATTTGTAACAGGCAACTATATTTCATTTCATCGTCAGCCATTGATTCCCTTGACGATAAAAGAAGATATTTGTTAATAAGTATGAGGTTTACCGCAATATTATAATTTTCTCTCACTTGGAATGCGCAATTTATACACATGTATTTCACCCAATCACAATTTATTTACTTCCTCGTCATTACACTTCTTTTAATTACACCCAGCTCCATATTTTTAAAGCAATTTCCTAACTTGTTCCTCTAATATGACATTTACATTTGAATCCTACGTTCACGTTCCATGGTATGTTATTTTCGTCTGCTACGGTGCCAATGGCATTACCTTCCGTTGATAACATTTAGACGGACTTACATAATGACAACTATATTACTAAATCATGAATAAATAGCATTATACGGAACCAATATTTAAAAAAAGAAACTACGATCTCAAGGATAGTTTCAATAATTCATTCCAGCAACAACAATCTCCATCACATACCAACTTTATTGTGATGTTGTAATATTGTTTCCTTCGATTCTGTAGGTACAGCATTACTACCACACATTATATAAGCATTGTTAACAACTTATCCAATATCGATTATCTTAATCTAGCAATAAGTCGTAATTTCCGCAAATAAAAAGATTGAGAATGACGACAACAAACTTTGCCAATGAGTCTTCACTTGTTTTTACCCTTCTCATTGGTGGAGACACGTTAGATGACTTCCAACTTCGGATATATTCGGATTTTCCCTGTTTGGAAAGGAGAGGGAACCGTACCGACTGGTTTGATACCGACGACCATACTGAATCGCTGAATTAGCCGTCGTCGGTATGGAAACCATCGTCGGTACGGAATGATGTGCCGTCGGTGGGCTGGGAAGGGAAACCGACCGGTGCGGTACCGACGAAATACAGAATACGGCCCCTGGGCCGCCCCCAAGGGAGGCTACCGCTCTACCGCTGGGCTAGCTGGCCTATTGAGGAAAAGTGATGATGGAGCACGCTTTATGTTGCCTCCGGGCTAGCGGTGTGGCGGCGAGGCAGGACGTGCGGCCGCCACAAGTTCAGTCAATTTTATAATTTATTTAACTTGGTGGCTATAAAGTGGTAGTATTATTACCTTTCCGCTGTGTTACTGTACATTTTAAAATGGTTTGTGCGAGATCGACTCCCTTAATATGCATTACAACGTAAATTATTTAATCGAGGTGATCAGCAGACGATATTTGGCCGCCATGTTTTTGTAGGGTGTAGGGTTGGTTCGGGTCCCCTACATCAAGTAGGGCCCGTTTAGTTCCAATAACGGCCATATGTAGGGCTTGATGTGGCGTATGTAGGGTGAGATCGGTTTATGTAGGGGCTGATGACGTATCCAGGGTCGGTTGGCCCTACAGGGTCGACTAAGAATACGGGCCTGAGGGTCGCGAGACGTATGCAAGTAATATGGTGAACTATGAACTTAAAACTTAAAAGGCCATCGGGATTTATTTTCGGGGGGTCTCGGCTGAAACGTATGGGATAAAATGGGTCACGGAAAGAAAAACTTCGGGAACCGCTGGTCTAGCTCAAGGGGACTACATAGAGGAGGCCCAATTCAATCCCATAGAAGGCTGATATCTGTTGCCTTTTCGGTCTCATTTTAATCGCTTTTCAAAAATGTCCGCGGCGCGGTGATGAGTGCGACCCACGTTTTTCCAATACTTAGCAGTTCAATGTTTGTCATTGCGCGGAATAGTATTGAGCTTAAATGAATTTGATAGTTTTTATTTATAAATTTCGGTTTTTACCGCTAATCATACTTAAATTCACCGTGAAACTCGGATCAATTTGCCCGTCATCGACGCGAGTGGCGACTCTTGTAAACCCAATAAATTGGCTTTGGGTGAGAGCACATTTAGAGGCCAACTTGGGGATCCTGTTTTCTAATATTCGTGGTCTAGCTGTTCAGCAATTTAGTAGAACAGCAACCATTGTGAATCCCGAGAGATATTTGCTCCCGACGTTACTTTGAATGGACTTTTCAAATATCTCCTTCTCAATCTTCTTATGGCTTCTTTACACTAACTTGGCAATCTATTTGATCCTTGACATTCTCCCTTGGCACACCAAATTAGAAATGCCATCACCCTTTTTTCTTTACTTTCCAACGTTAATTCGTCATCTATTGTGACTGGTTATGTTTTTCGTCATCTCCTCAGCGACCTCTTTTGTAACCCTCTTGCTCTCCGCACTTCCGCTGCTTTCTAGCTAAACCGTTCCCTCACGTTTCCCCGTGCAGAACGTGCGTGAATGCTCTTTCCTCCCGTCAATGACAGAGAATAGTCCCATGTACATCTCTCTCTCTCTCTCTCTACCTTAGTCGTTTTCCTCGTCTCTCCACTGCAACCAGATAAATATTCAGACATTTTGGAACCTAGGACAACAGGTCTTCTTTCCCCAATATCTCCTGCGATCCTGAGAACTCACTCTTTTGCGTCATCCGCTTCTGAGTGTGCAAGAATGCGCTTGATGACACAGAGAGCATTCCCTTGATCTTCATCGGCATCGGTCATTTTCTTCGGCATCGGTCATTTTCTTCGGCTTTAATCGTCTCCCTCCGTGTAATAATGGAGAGTAGGTATCTCTCCTCTTGACTCTTTCTAGTGATTTGACGGCGTTTTTGCTTGTGTAATATGTTATCTATCATTTAAAAATTTCGAGTTTATGTCGCCATTTTGAATGATTAAAAAAATTATTCTTAGCCAGTGTTGAAATTTAATAAATTCCATCTTTAGATCTACATACAAGGAATCATATAAGGGTTCAACATATACATTAGGGTGAATCGAAAAATGAATTTTATTTTCTCGATCAAATTTTTACTGTCCGGGAAAGTTGACTACTAATATCAGGGTTTCAGATTCGATTTTTTAAGAGTATTTTTAATCGGGTATTGTTCACCACCGCCGCCTGAGCTTTGAAGTTTAAGATTTAGGAAATATTCAGGCCAAATTTCGTTACAAACACCTGTGGAGAATAAATCACAGCAAATAAGCTCATTTTTGCAATAAATGTAGGTGAATGTGGTATTCGAAATAATTTTCACGAAGTTCAAAGTTTATTAAAAGAATGGTTGATATGGTTTTGCGATGGGTGAGAATGATCAAGAAATTTCGAGAGTAGGAAACCTGTTTGCCACCCAAAATGTCTGACTGCGGATTGGTTTCATTTCACATGGTTCGAATCCCGCCTGAGTGGTTTTCCAGAGGCGGTTTGTGTAAAATTATGGTGGTTCGATCAGTGGAAAAACTTGATCAAAGTAGCCACGCCTTCTAGGATTCCATGGGAAAAACGTATCAGGGATGGAATCGTCAAATTACGGTTGTGTTAGTGATAGAAATTTAAGTGCTTATTAGAATCACAATGTTATGTTGCCGTTTACCATCATCGTGGATCATCATATAAAATTTAAGTTTTTATATATTTCTCGAGGAATAATTTCGTTTTTCATTGTGGATTTTTTAAAAGAAGTCTATGCCTTTTTACGATTCCTCTTGTGCACGTGCAAGCGCAGTAAATTAGGGTTGAGATGCGTTAAATGCAACCGATTTAGGGATGATATAGTGGAAGGTCCCACCCTTTCCTCATACTTGTCTAATCTTCCCCCAATTCCTCCCCCAAGTGCGATTACATTTTAATTTGAGTGGTCATTATTTGTACTTTAAGGAACCAGAAATAAGAACCAGAAGCGTATTTATTAAGAAAACATGTCTCTGAACTTGCCACGGAGATAATCTGAAGTAGAAGACACATCAGTGCAGTTGCATTTACTGAATTAAATGCAGCACATGTATAATTTTTTTGCATAGTATTTTCATGTTACCACCAGGCTAGTGGCCTACTTGTAGCAATTTAATAATAATAATAATAATATTAATAATAATTACGAAATCCTGTAAAATGTTGTCAAGTCTTCGTTTATCGTCATGATCCATTTCTCAACTATGTTACCTCTCTCATCCTAGAGAATGGTTTTAGTGAATTGTCCGCTCTTATCTGCTTTGTTTGATTGAGCAATTGAGAACATATGTCTTTCAGAGCGACACGGAGAACATAATTTTAAAACCCTACTATTTTTCCAAATCCGAGAGAAACGATATTTTGCCGAACGGATAGGTATGGGCATTCATTTTTACCTCTAACAGTAAGGAATTTTATAAATGTTATGCGTAAATTCGTCGGAGCATTTTTTTTTGTTAACGGCTGGTGTCTTAACATCCCCCTCTACACGCTCATTTAGGGGCCTTAGAGAGTAGTATGTGAATGTAGATGAAGATCAAATTTTGCTTTAAGTTGCTGAGTTCTCCTTCAAGAATAGGAAGAGTTGTCGTCTGAGGAAGCATGAAAAAAAGAAGATAACTATTATGGTAGTAAATTTAATAATAAAAACAGTATAGGAATAGCATGTTTAGAAGCTTGTAACCACATTTGCGATGTTTATCAAAGGGCAGAAGAGGCATGTGATTAAGACAGTGTGGCTCACACCCTATCAAAAGATCCTTTTTGTTCATGGGACGTAAATAAAACTACTAAACGAAATAAAGCTAAACGGTTTGTACCTTAACACCCCTCGCCACACGCCTGTTGCAGTGGCTTGCGGAGTAGTATCATAGAGTAACTATATACTACCATAGAGTACTTACTCTATGGTAGTATATAAGTGTATATTATCTGTCTAGTTACATCCTTCAACCTTGGAAAGGGCCCATATGAACTGTCTTCTCTACGTTTACGAATTTCCGTTTTCTTCCTGCGAACTCGCTTTCGCTGTCCTGGACGTGCGAGAATGTGTTTTCCTCTCTCCAGTGACAGAGAATACCGCTGGTGCTTGGTATTTTTTCCTTCTTCCTCGGTCATTTTCCTCGGCTCTAAACAACCCCCTCCCTCATACTACCCCTTATGTGTGTGTATAGGGGATGAACCTCCCGGGACTCGACGGATGGGTTCCCTATACGCTGGGGGGAGAGAAGAGAGTAGTTTTTTTCGGCTAACGTCACGTGATCCACATTCGTACACGCGCCTGCCTCACTGCAGCATCCGTTGAATTCCGAAAGAGAAAAAGGGGTAAAGAATTGGAAGAGAAAAAGCGAGGAAGAAGAAAATTGAACGGTAGAAGACGTACTTACTCTCACTCCTGTGTCCACGTAAATCGAAAATGATTTTTGGCCTTGCCTACGACCCGCCTCCACTCTTCTCTGTCTTCCCTTATTTCAATATTTGCTCAAAGTCTTCTTACGTCCTTTAGTAGGGTAGATGTTTACGCTTTGCATTTTTCCCGAAACGAGTCATAACTGGCGCGCCACCAGTCATGGCGTATTGAAGCTAATTCCTAGTCGGTATTCTCACATGTTTTCTGAGGGTCAGGTGAGTATTCGGAAAGGAAAACCTGTTTTCTGTGAATATGAGTCAATTCTGCGTTTAATTCATTCAAACTTATAGTGAACTAATAATACTAACAGTTAGTTAAGGATAATCAACAATAAGAACAGTATCAGATTTTATCCTTTTTTGAAAACTATATTTGCGCGCACAGATATGTAATTACTTTTCGTTGCCGATTAAAATCAAATATAAACATTGCAACGGGGCACGTTTACGCATTGACATCGGGACTTCTTTACGCACGTTCTAATTGCGTAAACCTGTCCCTGAAGCTCTTTTGCCTTCTTCCTTCTGAAAAATCCTTGTCAGTACTTCCAAAATATTTAGTTTTGCAAATATTCATTTAACGCTAGAACTATCGGCATGGAGTCATTTTGACTCCTCGCGGTTTTTATTTCTCTGCCCTGGCTAAAATTTTCCTGATTCTGGCCTGATATTCCGTGACTTTTATTCATTTTTGACACAAAATTAGGCTTTACGATTAAAAAAGTTCTAGAAAATAAAATAGTGCACGTTTAAAAAAAACGCGAGGAGTTAAAATGACACCATTCTAGTGTTAATATTTAATTGAGTAACAACGATAAATGAAAAATGACGGCCCAACAAAACAAACAGGAGAAATTACGTAAAAAAATACTAGTTTCTGGAAGCATAAAAAGAAGACAGAAAAGCAAGAAGCAAAGATAATAAAAGATCATAGTTGGAAAGATATAGATGATTCCCTGAGCTTACTGCTACAACAATACTATAACATTATTTTTTGGTAAATATGTGGTTTACTTGCTTTCTCAGAATCATCATCATTACGATTATTTTTTCTCCACGTCCGCTTTTTCCGTCGGTGAAACCATCGCTGGTACCGTCTATTAGCCAATTAGAACGTGAGGCCGCTAACAGTGATTGTTATGTCACGCTTGACTTTTAATTGAACGACAGTTTTAAATACGGGAAAAATGGAAGTTAGTAATGGAAAAATAGAACAACATCGATGAGCGCAAATAAAGGCTGCTTGAAGCACCGTCGCGCTCTTTTTCCTATCTATTCCAACGATCGTTGCAATGATGCAGCAAAAATGACCGTTTCACACGATCATTTTTGCTGCATCATTGCACGCGATGGCTTCAGGGATGAAAATTCCATCCCTTTTTCCAATAACTCGACAGGTCCCTGTTTTCCGTCGCTGGCACAATCTTTCAGCCAATCGGAACGCCAGCCCGCTAACAGCGATTGTAACAGCCTCCTTGGCTTTCAATTAAATGACGGTTCTAAAGCCTGAATCATACGATCATTTTATCCGTCACTTCCAAGTGATCACTATCGCGATCACTAGAGTGATCACACGCAAAATGATCGTCGCCGGCATTTGTTTTTCGCGATCGCGATGAGGATTCCCATCGCTATTTTTCATCACTCGTCCGGTCGCTTTTTCCTTCGCTAAAACCGTCCCTAAAACCCCATGTCAGCCAATCGGAACGCATTCCCCTATGGAGCGATTGCAGCGCAACGTTTGACAATCAAGGGAACGACATAGACAAACAAACACGCTGTATATTTTCGTGATGTGGGTCCTATGACAACGAGCTGTGATATTGGAAGTGATGCGAAAAGTGACGGCGGGAGGGACAGTGTGATTCAGAAAAATAATCACTAGAGAGATCACTTTTCCCGTCGCGAAAAGCGATCGCTCTAGTGATCACTTTTCGTGAAGAAAGAACATTATCGCGTGATTCAGACTTAAATACAGTGAGGGAATAAGCGATGGAAAAAGGGACGGTGGGAATGACCGTGTGATGCATAAAATGATGGGACGAGCGATCAAACTTTCGGTCCCTCAAAACCTATCAATCTAAGGAACGGAAAAAAATATCATGTGATTCAAGCTTGATACCAGAAGGTGGCAGTGACAGCAACAAAAAGCTGAGACCTAGATAGGAAACTCCAACGGTAGCTTTCATTATGATAAGAAATGAGAAAAAGTTTGCTCGTGAAGTACTTAAACATAGAGTTAATTTAATTCTTCACACTTCTTCCTCCGATTCATAAAAAAATTCTACCGCATACCTTGTTAATCTCTGCTGAAACTCCTACCGAAACCATCAATTTTGAACCAACTGTAGAGAAAATCTATCCTGAGGTGATAAACCATAGCTAAACTGGGCGCTATTCCACAGTGGTAGAGCCTCAATTCGTATTTTTACATAACTTGGGGTTACATAAATAGGGGTAAACAAAAAATTGCATGCCTCGATACGAAAGGCTTTTTTATCCAATGTAAAATACAAGAGGATGGCATAGAGGGGGCCCAATGCCATCCCATAGAAGGCTGACTTAGTTTACACTTCAGTCGCATTTTAATCGGTCTTCAAAAACATCCGCGGCGCGGTGATGAGTGCAATGCGATCCACTTTTTTCCAATATTTTGCAGTACAATCACATGGCGCAGCTGGAAGGCGGGGGGCACGGACCTACACCCCCTCGAAATATGAAAACACAATTATTTTTCTTCATGAGAAAAAAATATGGAAAATCATGAATTTATAAAATATTTCTTCAACAAATGAAGTTTTTTCAATTATGAAAAGTGTTTAAATTAAGTTCAACAGATTCAGGCTTCAATTGGTGGAAGCTAGACATATTTAAATAAATAAAAGATCCTAGAGCTTTTCCACAAGGGTAAAGTGCTACGATATTTTATTGAAATGAGTTAAAATTAGTCTAAAACCATCTACTTAGTACCCTGTATTTTTTTAAAATTTTCTCCCTTAGTTTTGGAACACCTCCAAAAGAAATTTCTCGCTACGCCACCGAGTACAATGTTTGTTATTGCGAGGAATAGAATTGAAAAGTTATGAATTTTTATAGATCACATTATCACATATAAATTTCGGTTTAAATATAAATAAAGGCAATCAATGCCTTTCGTTTTCTTTGATGAAGGAAACAACCCTATTCGTTTTCCCCCGGACCATAAAGGACTTTAATAAATGCTAATCGTAATTCTGTTTGAACATTTGCTTTTTATTTGTAAACGGCTGGTGTCCTAGCAATCCTTGCCATACGCCCTTTAAGGCGGCTTGCGGGGTAATGTGTAGATGTAAATAATACACCTAACCGATAACATTACGATTAAAAAAAAACCATTGAAGACAAGTAATTAAATCTTCAATTCGAATCACGTAATCGTTAGGGTGGATGCTTTTTTTAGTACCCGCATGCTTGCAAGAATAGAAAGAAGCGACTTCTAAAGTCATCTCCTTGCATGCACGCTGAATTTAGAATCGTTGCTTTTCCTTGGCTGTGGGAAGGACGGCCTCCATCCCCACCCATCACAAGAGCCCCACTTCGGACACCGTACGAACCGAAGATTCCCGCGGTCCGTTACAATGTACGCCACCAGAATTATAACATCTTGAGCGAAATGCCTCTAGGGGGACTCCTGACGAGACAGCTGCGATGACAGAGGACTCACTGGGGTAGGCCTGGGAAGCTAAATGCATGCTATAATCGCAAACATTTTAAAAATATTCCTTTTTATAGAGAATACTTTCAAGTTTTTACGAAATTTTGTTGCATTTATTTTCCAAAGCCAACCTCGAGAACCTGTATAAAACTACGGATTTTTAAATCGATTTCACTGAATCTTTGGAGCGAAATGGTTGTATTTATGACCGTTAAAGATGAAGTGGAGTTATAAGAGAATGCTTTAAAATTTTCGCGAAAATTACATTTATTTCGTTTCCCAGGCCAAACTTATATAAAATTGCAGATTTTCAAATCCATTTCACTGGATATATCGCACGGAATGACTGTGTTTGAGATCGTAAGTCGAAGACAAAGATAGGAGAGAAAAACTTAATTTTTAAAAAATAAAATCACTTTTATTCAGTTTTCCAGACCAACCTCTAAGAGCCTGTTTATCACTCTGGATTTTCGAATCCTCTTGCCGAAAATATGGCGCATAATACGTGTCACACAGTGGGCTGAAATCGAAAAAAGCTAACCAAAACTCATATATCTTCCATACTTTTGCAAGTAGCTCGAAGCAATGTGTGAAACAAAGGGTGAAGCAAAGTGAAAAAATTTTCCCCTGCATAATGTTAAAAAAACACGAGCAAAATAGGACATTTTTATTGTTTAATTTAAGGTAATAAAAATTACCATTAAAAATAAAACTTTCACTACAATAGATTCTAAAAATGTCAATTTTTATTATGCAATTCTTTAAATTTAGGCATTGTAAAACGTAACGCAACAGTAGCAAAAAAACTTTAGTCGATTAAAAAAAAGGGAAATTTTTTTACATCATATTATTATTAATTGGCAGGCGTCTCATGCTTTCAAAAATTAGTTGTAAATAAAATTATTTCAGTATTGTGGGCACTAATTATTCTATACTTTTGTAAATATAATAGTTTTTTTCTAAATAAAAAAAAAGAAAATAGTTTTTAGCCGGCTTTCTTCGATTTCAGTCCGCTGTGCGTCAGTCGATGAAGTGGAGTTAGAAGATACTTCTTCAAATTTTCACGGAAAAGGTATTCATTTCCCTTCTCAGGCCTACCAACAAAACCTGACTAAAAATACCGATTTTCAAATCCAATTTCCCGAAAATATAACGCGGAACGCCTACATTTGTGACCCTCAGTCGATGAAGTGTTTCTTGCGAATCACGCGGTCGCAATATTGCCTCCTTATAAAGAGAGGAAGAAAAGACGTGAGGGGGAGCGAAATCATGATCGTGAGTCTTTTTTGTTTAATTTTTTTTATGTTTCGGAGGGGTTTTGAGGGGAAGAGAGGGGAGGTGCTCCGGTCGTTATTCAAGCTGGACGACTCTCGGCAGGACGGAGGAGCAAGCAGGAATATGCAAGGGAGAGAAAGAGAGAGTGGAGGGGTGGTGAAACGTTTTTCCCGTTCGTTTCCTTTTGACCGCGTCGCGTGAATGAAGACCTTGGAGTAGAAAGCGAAGGTTTTTTATTGCGCGTTTTTTTTATTTTTCTTTTTCTCACATATTTTTTTAAAGACCATTCCGGCTCTGCCTTGAAAACCGGTGCAATTGCGTCTTTGATGTAATTTCTGTGTCTCGCGCACAGCTGCTTTTTTGCGAGCATTTCCCAGCAACTATCTCGGTGTGAGTTAAGGATTACCCTCTCATATGGGTCGGTGCTAGGCAACGGGGGTGAATTATTCCTTCGGTAATATTTACTAAAATGTATACCCTCACTACTGCCTACTTCACCTTTTTGGTTTGCACACTAATAGAGGAAAAATAACACGGCAGTATGGACATCGAGAAAGGAATTCATCTACATCTACCATCTACCCAGCAAGCCGCCTAAAAAAGCGTGTGGCAGACGGTGTTGTAGGCCTTATTGTGAAAGGAAAATTCAAGTCCATGACAGAGGAGGATAGAGCCAGAATTTTTCGTAAATTTGCAAACATTTACATTTCCGATATAATTTCTTTCGTAGATAAAAGCAGTAGCTTTCCGTACTGCCCAGATTAATTCCCTACTTCTCATACTAACCCCACACAGTTTACACTACCCTAGCTATTAACCTTCGGCTAGAACCACTGAATAAGTAAGTATCATTCACCAGTCTCTCCCAACTCCGACGAAAATGGGACGCATAAATAATTCAACTGAAGAGTAGCGCTTTAAGGTGCGGAAATGTGGACACTTAGGAAGGAGGATGAGAAAAGACTGAAATCTTTCGAAATGTGGGTAAGGAGAAGGATGGACGAGGTGAATTGGACAAAGAGGAGGTACGATGAAGTGCTGGACGTTGTGGGTGAGGAGAGGCAGCTTCTGGATGAGATACAGAGGAGACAGACTATATGGATTGAGCGACTACTCAGCGGGGTGGACATGTTAAATACAGCGTTAGAGGGTAGAATGTTGGGTAAACGAGGGATAGGAAGGAAGAGAATAGGATATTTAGATAGATTGACAGAGAGTCATCCTTATTGTGAATTCAGGAGGGAAGTCGATGAAGGGAGGGAAAATTGCTGGAATACTTATTGAATTCTCCATGGAAAAGTACCTAAATCGGTAAAATACTTTAATCAATATTTGCCTGAATCGCAAGATTGTTAGTCCTGGAGTACGCATTTCACGCTCTTAGATTTTCGAATGACGATACTTATTTTTCGCGATTAAATGAAAAGTGAAAATTTTCAAGCGCGCGAAAACGCGACAGGTAGGTAAGTTTGAATGCCAGGAAATCTCCGTGTGACGTCGTTCTGGTTCCCGCTGCCGCAAGTGAGGTGACCTTGGGGCGAGGCTTTGAGCGCCGTTACGACGCAGGATGCTAGCAGGTAGCAGAGTATCCTGCTAGCAGGTAGCGCTTGGCTTAAATATGGATTATTACTACCTTATCAAACGAAGGAAACTTTCTGACCTCAGACAATTTTAATAAGCGATTATTATGAGATGTTTCCCTGAGCTCTGTGCCTCACGCATGCATTGGTAATCTCAGACAATGTAAAACTCCTATTAGTATCTAGGGTAAACTACCCAGTTATTGGCACTTTAAGGACCTTGACGAAGAAAATTAACTCTTGTGACCGTTGTTTCACAACTTTAGTTTATTTATAACTTGCTTTAGATCTGAGAGACATGTTTCTTTAGTATTCCCATGAGAGCGAATTATATTATACATACAACTATTTACTAAAAATAATTGTTTAAAAAGTCCAATAATCCCAGTTATTGGCACACTTTATCTAGTTATTGGCACACTGTATTCCAGTTATTGGCACACCAGATTTTCATGCACTGCTTAGCACATTTTCTTTTAAGTTATAATATATTAAAGTAATATAGCCTTTTTCAGCTACTGAATCGATCATTATCTTACCTTTATGTATAATAAAACAGTGAGAGGTGGTAAAATATCTTTAAATGAAAATCCAATGATGTTACTTTAAAATTTTACGTTTTAATGATTTTATGCTCAAAACAAATTATTTTTGGACCAAAAAAGTAAAACTTTACATGATTATTATGTATCTTTATTAATATTTGTTTTGTCTCTTCAAAATATCTATAGATCGCTTTGGGAAGTACTGTCCTCTGGAAACTCATAGCATTCATGACAAACAAATAGATTAAAGACAGTATCATCTGGAAGATGCATTTGATGTGTTTTTGGGACTCAATTTAGGTAATACAAGTTCTTGCAACTGCTGCATTCAATTCCTACCTTCTTTTGCCCCACAGTGGAGTTACACATACCATTGGTAAATTCCTTCCACTGACAGGTGTGAGTACGACTTTTCTTCCAATACCAGTGAACGATGAGATTCAATGGCGAAAGACTTCAGACATTGTTTTTGTGATAGATGATAGTTGGTGAACGGGGGAAATGAGCTCTAAGGCCTCTATAATAGAGGATTCAAAAGGGGGTTCTCAAATGGCCGTAAAATTTGACACCACTCGTCAGAGGAATAAGCAAAAAACACTTCACCAGAATGCCCTCTTGTTGCAGTTTACGGGAATTACTTCCACGCGACTACCACAGACACAAGCACACACCCCCGAATTGACACCTTCGCAAGGCGACAGCCTCGACCTCGCTATGGTAACCTGGGACCCTTCGCAGAGCTGGATGGACTCTTTAACTCCTTTTGAATCGCGTATTGTTTTTGTGGTAAAGCTGTACTAAAAATACTTTGGGATGGTAGCTATTCCTGCTCATTTCTTAATATCAATGTTTTAGCTGCCTTTAACATTCTCTTTGGCTCTCTTTTGAATGGTTATTTCATTGCCCTTTCTTTAAAAGTCTTTTTTGTTGCTTGCTCCTGCAGTTTTTTCTCCTCCCTTTCCTCCTTTCTTAGTTCCTTTTCTGTTTGAGTTTCTTATTTTCTTTTTTTCTTGTCATGATATTATTTCCATTTTTCTGGGGTCAATTTACGACTTGTACAAATGGTACCCTTTCGGTACTTCTTTTTTCCTTTCTTTTTCGTGTTTCAGGCGAAAAAAGAATGATATTCATTGGGGTTACACTACATGGTCCTTCATCGTGGCATGGACCCTCTGTAAGGTCTTACCTGTGTATGTGTGGCACAGCAGGAATTTCAGATAATACTGCCTCAGTCTCTACAGAAATCTATCGGTAGTCGTATCTTCTGTGTTATGCTGGTTATGTACAAGTACAATTACTTTCTCGACCGTTCATTCTTCCTCATTCTCCATCAATTTGCATTGTAATTTGATAGCGCTCCCGCAATCTATATAGAACTCTGAATTCCTCTCCTTTTCCCAAATTTTGTTGAGTACTTTAAAAAATTTCACTTTGCTCTTCCCCAACCATCAAAGAAAAATCATGTTATTGAAGTGGATTCATCTTACAAACTGAGATATTCATTCTGACTTTGGATGAACGCTTTCCTAGGCACTTAGAATAATCTATTGTGTTGGCATTCCATGGATATAGACCTAATGCCCTGAAACCATTCTTAACTATTCTAGACAAGTCAGTGTTGTTCAATATGGCTGAAAGAATGGGAACAAAATCCTCTTTTTTATCGGCGTTAGGGTTTTTGGTCTATTCGAGTACGGCATCCTTCCACCTAGTCTTTATTGGTCTAAAGGCAGCCACATCAGCGGGTTGCAATATTTTTGTGGAATTTTGGTACAGAGCAATTAGAATAATTTGAAATTCTTTGCATAGCGAACTTCGGTGGCATAGCAGATGGGTTTTGTGGCCATCTACAAACAACACTACTAGTAATGGGATTTTATTTTCCAAAAGATAAAGATGAAAAACATTCCCAATAAATTTAAAAAACACTTCTGACCTCATCCACCCATTGTCACTGCGCCCTATCCCCCATTTTTTAGGAACCTTTTGGACTATTTTATTAGGGATCCTCTGTAGAAGGTAGATGATCATCGGAGGACACGTATTTCCTGAGGATGAAAATGTACTTATGACGGTCAGCTTTGCCTTCACGTGACGGCGGTGGGGGTAACTTCATATACATTTTTTGATCCAGAGGAGCAAGCACTAAGTTCTTTTCAGGGCATGACATGAAATTAGTGTAGTCCCCAATTAACACGCTATTCAGATCAGAGAGGATATCAAACTTGTTTTGTTCTTTAAGAATATCCTCCACAGGTTTAAACCAGCCTCTGATATATATAGGATATCGCTCACACATGCACTTGCATCAGTTACTCCTTCAAATGAACGGTAAGAAATTTCAGGGTATCAGCGTAAAAAGCCATGGTACCACTTATTTTCGGGAGTATTGCCCTCAAAAGGATTTCCGCGATTATTTTGCTCGAATTCTTTGACATTATCACTAATCAATTGTTTTGCTTGGAATTCTTTGAAATTATTAATTTGACTATATCCAATTATTGGCACCCATTTTTCTAGTTATTGGCACCCATGCCAAGTACTGGTTGCACTCATTTCTATGAGCTAAAATATAAAGTACGCATTTATACTAGCAGAACAATGCATTTGGCGAACAAAATAAATATATAACTGTAGTTGATGAAATTTCCAAAACTTGGCACCCAGTGCCAATCACTGGATATTAACAATATTTACATACCAGTGATTGGCACCCCATAAAAATCAATTTTAATTACGATAACAGGCTCTAAGTAAAAAACAACCTCATTGAGGTATTACTATCATTACAAATATCTAAGTTTCATACTATTTAATGGGTTGATATTGATAAAAAACGCATCCAAATGAAGTAACATTCTTAATTTTCCGCTAAGAAAACCTCCAATTTCTCCAAAGAAAATGCAGCACTTGGTTATATGGTCCGCAGTCACTTCTCAAATGGTGTAAGGTGGACGGAACCGCTGACACATATTAAGTAAACTTCTTTGCTTCTAAATACAGAAGCATCAAAAATGCAATGCATCTCTGTCTCTTAATATCACACAGTTAATTACAGAGTGCCAACAACTGGGGGGGTGCCGACAATAGGGCATTCTACCCTACTCGTATAGAAACTAGGTCGCTGTGACGTCACGTGGAGTGGAATTGCATGGGCGCCAATCTGGCATTTTTCAAATGAGGTTAAAATTGACCACTGCCAATCGTCTAAACTGGGATTTCTAAAACCAAATAATTTGTATATTATGAATACACTAATGGTGGGTAACGAATAGCAATCAATGCATTTCGTTTTCTTTGATGAAGAAAACTACCCAATTACTAACCCTTAGACAATTTTTATTTTCTTCGTTAGTGTACGTGTGCTATCATAGGTGGATTTAAGGTGGGGACACGGGCCCGCCCCCCCAGATACTTAAAAATATTGACAAGATTTTAGTTACTGTTATCATTAAATTCGTTTTATTTTGTGTATTACGGAGCCTCAATCATAAACTTATAAATAGCTTTCATATCAACATAAAGAATATTTTCTCCAGTAATTGCTGAATTTTTTTTCAACCCAAAATATGAGAAGATCTGCCAGATCCTTGTGCCCTCCCAGAAACAAAATCCTGGATCCGCCCCAGTGTGCTTTTGTCTCGGGTTTCATGGAAGGATGCAAGCCTCCAAGCAGGAGCTCACACCATCTGAGTTAATATGTGCGTATTATTTTTAATTATTGCATTGAGAGGTGACTTGTTATTAACTATGAACATGTAAAATTAGAAAAGAAAATTACTGTCAGTGACGGTTGGTAAAGACGAACTTTGAACCTTACATTGGATTGAAGAGGGGAGTCCTTTTTCAGAGAGGCATGGTTGATAGAAAATATTTATTTTTAGATTGTTACAAAAAAAATGTGGGAGGCCCATATTGAGCTATTTTAGGTGCTATTGAAATAAATAAATTTAAAAAAAATAGCAATGGGGATTATAAACTCAAGGAATTAATAAAGAAAAATTTATAAACATGTTCTATTTTGTGAAAATTTTCAATCATGGCAGTGGAAAAACACATCTGCTTAGTTTTTCATACTTTAAAGACTTCGGTTTTAACGGGTACCCGTAATTCTTCAGGAGAGTATGGCAGATACCTTTTACGGTATTTTTCATACAATTCTAGATACTCCTTTAAACACACCAAATCGGGATGTGCGCATATTTAACCGTAAATATTAAAAAATTGGACGACAATGATGACCAGAATAACATTTAACCAAGATTTCTATTGAGCTTATGCTAGGATTTCTGATTGCAACCTCAATTGTTAAAAAAAACGTGAAAATTATTCAAAACCTTGCTTCAAAACATACAATTATTAAGAAAATTAAGGCATTTACAATAGATGCGCATTCTTCAAAACATATTATGCTCCCCGGTATTTTTCATTCGCTTCTATAAGAGCGTTCCACATTTAGTTGTCAGTACGGGCCTTATGGATAACAGTGTTGCCAAGCTTCCGCTCCGCCGGCAGGCATCCTAACAGCGTATGCAACCACACATAATATGGCGCCAAAATGGTTTAGTTGAAAAAGGAGTTAGGGATCGCACGAAAGACGGCGTAAATTAAGGAATTTTTCAGCGTAAATTACAATACCTTTGCTGCAATATAGAAGGAAAAGTCTTTTGTTATTTTATGTATGTACTTATTCAATTCATAAGCTGAATAATGAATAATTTGTAATATAAAAAATAACAATAAATTGAAGGATAATAAAAATTATCGCCACTCCTGAATGAGACAAAATTTCTATTCCTCCCATATTATGCAATATGTTTTGGCTCTGGCTAGTATTACATGAAAGGTGATGTTGTATAAGACATTATCAGTCTTTAATTTTTCAAAATTTTCCCATTCATTTTAAAATTCATTTTTATAGATACGCCTGTGGATATACCAAACGGGGGTGTGCTTCTATCACGCATATTTATCCGTAAATATTTCACCAATACAGTTACACCGAGGCAAATTCTAAATCAGACGACAATGATGACCTGAATAACATTTTACCCAAGCAATTTACAAGAGCCTTACCGGCTCCTCACGCATACGTACTCATGCAATTAAAATTGCAAAAGAAATAGGCATGGGAGGGTTACCGTTATGATTTTTGCATATTCATAAACTACGTGAGTAAGCTTCAAGGTTCATTAAGTGGCCACTGTAAATTCACTCACAAAGCGCGTTGCTTAGCCGACTTAGTTTCCCAACGGCTTGTTCCGTGTTAATCGGACCGCACCAAGTTCACGTGAGCTCATATTTTAAATGCGCGATCTTATCGGCGGCATGCCGCGAAATTTCTCCGGAGATTACCAACGGGGAGAAGGGGATCACGCTCCTGGCTAATTATATGAGAATCAGATGCTCCTGATTGGGAATGTAGATGAACGATCCTAACATCGCATATTTACACACCGGCGGGATTGAAAAAAATGAAATATAATGCTAGAAACAAAAAAACTGAAGGAAGGCAGGAATTTATCCAAATAATCCGGCATAAACCACATTTTATTTAGCATGATATATGTACGAAGAATATTTTATTGACTTCTTTTTGAAGAAGAACCTCACGAATGAAATGTAAAAATCATTTGGTAATTATAGCTTGCCCACTGAAAACCTAAAAATGTTAGTTTTAAATCAGCGGGGGAAATATTTTCAACGAAGAAATGTCAGAGATGATTCTAGACTTTAATGGATTTTCCAATCTGACTGAATCGGAACGACTTCTTTGGAATCGGTACGACGGTATGCTTCTTTTAATGATTTTATAAATTATATTTTTAATTTTTACGTAAAAAATGTTCTTTAACATTTTATAATCGAGTATAGCACAAATTTATAGAAGCAGTTCATTATTTCCTTTACATTTTTAGTCCTTTTGAGCAATTTGTCGCTCATCAGAAGGTTATCTAGCTTATAATTTTCTCATTTTCTATCGTTAACACACAATTTAAACATAATCACATAAATTAAAAGCAGTACACTCGTCATCACACTAAAACTTCACAATTGAAAATATCGATTGCTGAGTTCTAACAACACGTATCTCAAAAATAGCAACTTCTCGGGGGGAAAAATAACGATTAATTTTTTTTTACTTGTACACTGAAATCAAAAACCAAAAGTTCATAAAACGGAAAAAGAAGCATACACTTGAAAACAAAGAGTTGTTTTTCTGCTTGTATTTTATTTTTTAGTGTTATCACACTTTGTTTAAGATACCTGTCCAAACCGGCCGAATTTGAGATACGTGTTGTTAGAACTTAGCCATCGACGAAATAAACAATAACAATAAAACTATAGACTGTTAAAAGTTAAATAGCATTAAGTTACAATTATTATTTTAAACTTCAACACATTATCCTCATATAATTATAATGAAATGCACTTTGTTACTTCCACAAAATTCACAGTTTCTATTTATTACCGGTTTCGGCTATTACATCTCATGTGAATGTGAATTTTGTGGAAGTAACAAAGTGTATTTCATTATAAATATGGAGCCCTTCCACCACGTAAAAGCTTCAAGTTTCGATTTAATTATCCTTAATATTTGAATCTATTACCTAGATGCATCCCATGGGAGGATATTCTTGACTTTAGGTAATTGGACTCGATTAAATCGTAAGAGGATATTCTTAATTCAATGAAATTTATCAACAAACTTTAGATGATACATTTAGAAAATGTTCTGGGCGACTATTTCAAAATAGCTGACTCTGTTATCAAGTGGGCGCCTCTCCATTGCATAATTTTTTTCAGTCGTGATATTAGGTACTCCTGCCATACACATGAAATTGAATTATCCCATTTTATAAATGCCTTAAGTTAAAACTGATTAATTCTTCAACTAAGATCTTGTATGATCTCTGCTACTACGTGGTGGAAGTTATTATTAATATAAATATAAATAATATAAATAAAACATTGCAACATTTCCTATGAATTTATTTTCGCACGACGCGTTTTCCTTGTTATAAATATTGTTGTAGCAACGAAACATTTGCCAACGGCAACTAAGAAACGAGTCGTGTGAAAATGAATTCAGAGGAAATGTTTCAATGCCTTAATAAACTAATATTTAACTAACTAAAATTGAGAATAATTTTCCAGGAGTGTTGATTCAACTTTGATGTAGATGCGATAATTCAATCTCTTGATCCCATTCAATGGAATGCATCGCATTGTGGTTGTCTCCGACCGAACGGGTAAAGCACGGATTCTTGTCTCTGTTGCTGTCATCTGATAATTACACCTTGATTGTAAGTTATGGCCGCATCCCGTGTAGCATCGCTGTAAAATTACGGTGCTTACTTAACCCGTTATCTCGGGAGAATTCAAACAGGTAAAGCTCCAGACGCCATCTCGTTCCCTGGTCTCCAATTGAACATGATGAAACTCAGTGCTTTCCTTCCCTGGCGTTATAAATGCCTTACCTTATTTCCGGGTTTTATAAGGAATTTAGCCTCCACAAAAAAAGGATTTTTTTTCGTAAATTCTCTTTTGATTCACCGCGATAATATATTAATTTCCCGATAAAATATCATAATAGGGTGGTTTCCTATTATTTTTTCCTGGAGTACGCATTTCACGCTCTTACATTTTCGAATGACGATATCTGTTCTTCCCGATTAAACGAAAAGTGAAAAATTTCAAGCGCGCGAAAACGCGACGGCTAAGTAGGAATGATGGGAAAAGTCCGTGTGACGTATTTCTGGTTCCCGCTGCCGCTCTGTAGGGTGACCTTGAGGCGAGGCTTGAGCGCTGATACGACGCAGGCTGCTAGCAGGTAGCAGAGTACCCTGCTAGCAGGTGGCGCTTGGCTTAAATATGGATTATTACTACCTTAACAAACGAAGGAAACTTTCCGACCATAGACAGTTTTAATAGGTGATTATTAAGATATGTTTCCCTGAAGTCTGTGCCTCATGCTTGAATTGGTAATCTCAGACGATGTAAAACTCCTATCTACTCGTATAGAAAGTAGGTCCCTGTGGCATCACGTGGAGTGGAATCGCATGGGCGCCAATCTGGCCTTAGTCAAATGCAGTTAAAATTGACCATTGTCATTCGTCTAAACTGGTAATTGTAAAACCAAATAATTTTTATATTATGAATACACTAATGGTGGGTGACGAATCGCAATCAATGTCTTTCGTTTTCTTTGATGAATAAACTACTCTATTATTTAAAGAGCATTTCAGGCTTTGCTAAAGTAGTTCGTTACATTTTTAATCATTTACGATTGATGACTACGTATCAGTCTGTTTAGACCGTAATTGACTTAAAAGCACAGTGGCGGATCTACGAGAGGGGCTACCCCCCCCCCTTTGGGTATCCCATTAACACTAGATAGAATGGTAATTTTTTCCGAGCCCACTACTGCTGGAATTTTAACCCCCACTTAGCCCTTGTCCCTATCCTGGATCCGCCACCGCTTATAATAAGCATGCTAAGGATAACTTGACAAGTCTTTAAAATAAGGAAGACTAAAAGTATTGTTGAAATACTAAAAAACGTGTTAATTATAATATTTTTATAGGTTATGATCAAGTTCAAAGCCCTGAAACTTGGATGAACATCATAAATTTATATCTAATGATAAAATAATTCTTAGAGTAAGTATAGGTCAAATGTAAATGATGCCAAAAATGTTGTTAGCCATCGTTTCAGTTAATTGAAAACCATCATCGGGGCTATGAATGAATATATGAGAACAAAATAAAATACAATTATATACAATATTAAATACGTAAATAAATGTTAAGAAAGAGTTTTTTCACAATAATATAATTTGAAAAATTAAGAAGAGAATACAAAAAAGTTTTGTCATACCTTAGCTTTGCACATATTTATTGATATTAGGTTACTAAGCTATTACCAAACCGAGTTACCATTAATTTTGATTAATTAAATAAAAATAAATTTTTCTACGGTTTTCAATGTCTGTTTTTTTTATTACAACTGTTAATTGATTTAGATATGTGAACCATTTCTTTGAAAAGTCTTTTCCTCAAATTAACCTCATGATCTAAAATTTCGGCGTCGTCAAAATAAAAAACATGGCCATTGCTTATGATATGGATAGCAAGAGTACACAGTGTTATCCCACCTTTTACTGATGACATGTGTTGTGAAATTCTATTTTTAAATATTGTGATGTTTGTCCTACATAGCAAGTGTTACAATTAAAAATATCTAATAATAAATTTATCTCTACATTAAAATAGTACTTCGTATTTTTCCAAATATCAGGAGACACTTTTTCCCGCTTTAACCTGATAGGTCCTTTTTCCAATTAAAAATTGTAATTAGTGCTTTATATCAACATCAAGCTCTGTGTGACAAACTTCTCCCAACGTATTCATGGGTTCGTCATTCCAGACGACTTAGGGAGAAATGAATGCGTTCAAAGCATCCGAGTCAGCTGTCAAAATATGACGTCAGTCTGGAACTTCAGAAAATAATTTCCGTTTGCCGAGTTCAAAGCTAAAATGATGCGAGGGCAGGAGATACCAGTAAAGGCACAAAAGGTACGTCGAAATTAGACGTAGAGATAAGTAAGAGGAATAAACAGTAAAGTACAAGTTAGAAGTTGTATGATTCATGTTAAAATAGTTCTTGGAGTGTACGTTAGGGTGCCTCGTTTTGCCACTTTTTTTTAGGAGCGAATCGTAATACCCGGCAAAAGTTGCGTATTCGGGTGGGTATTACAGGTATGATTTTTTTTCAAAATCGGTTAATATCTTCTGTTCGCCATTTTGTCTTGAAATTTCGAAATTTTTAACGAAAAACGTAAAAAATGTAAATAATTTTAATTTGGTTATAGCAAGCACTCATTTTTTCCATTGGTGTATAGCAATGGTCTTTCCTTGATATTTAAGACCAAATACGTCAGCTCCATTCCTTTTAGTTATCGAGAAAATAACCTTTTATCGTGTCCCCGAAAGCAGTTTTATGGATAGGCAACCCGCAATGCAATTCTCTTCTTTACGCTAAGCATGCGAAAAATGACGTGAAATAGAGATGTTTTTCAGTCAAAAACGTGTAAATCATGTCTGAAGTTGTCAAGGGTAGTCACTAGGATGAGTGTATGCTCTTTTATGCCATCGCCGAATATATTGATCATATTTTCGTTTAAGAAGATATATATCACTGAAGTTTCTGCCAAGGTATGTGCCGTTTGGAAAAAAGCGTCTATTTTAGTAGTTACGTAAACCAGAGTACTTCAACTCATCTCACGCTACATGATAAAAATAATATGGCTAATTAAATCCTATAGGGTAAAACGGTATTTCAGATAACTTCGGATGACTTATACTAAGGAGGCGACGAAACCTTTTTATATAGACTTCTGTAAAATGCCAGCTTTCCCAATCGTGTCTGTCATAAGAAGAAAAATGATTCTATCCTAGAGTACCAGTTTCTTGTGGAACAGCGAGGTCCAAGAATAATCCGAATTGGAACTATTGGCATCCCTACGTTTAAAAATGCAAGAAAGGGCTGAACGTAATCATATAAATGAGAGGCTTAAACTCAAATCACCTGATTCAACAGTTGCCATTTTGGAATGATAGTGAATATTTTGACAATACTCAAGTTGATGAGAAAAACCGTGATGGGTAGTGCGCTAAGGATGTGGCATTCACCAAACCAAGAGAAAGAAAGTCCAAAGTCAAATTAAACTTGACTAAGACTGCCATAATTCACCAGAGATATAGAGTAAGTGGGGGTTGCAGCAAACATTACATCTACTGTACTTAACGCAGCTTTAGAAGCTGGAATTATAGTTCAAGAGCAATATAACGACATAACGTTAAGCAATATAGTTCTTTGCTATGACGGGACGATCACTATTGCGGATTGGAAGGGTGGTCTCCTGCGAAAATTGGAAGAAAAGTCGGGAAAACCTGTGCAATGGGCTATTTACCATTTCCATTTCATTGAGTTGCCGTTTCAACTTCTCTCCGCCTACATTGACCGCACATTTTTCCAGCCCGCACTAATACACAGCTAACATAGTTTCAAAACTGCCTGAATGTGAAAAGCTGTCATTTCATCTCATAATTTGTGGCTTGCCAAACGACAGCCCAGAAGAAATTTGAAACCTTAATAAGGAACTGAAGTATTCAGTCAAGATACCCCAAGCCATAGCGTCTGGAATATGTCCTGAAGGGCTTGTCAATATGATTCCTGGGAAACTAAATATAGCCCGTTGGTTAATCACAGTTAACATAGTTCTTGGGTTATACATTTAGAATAAGAAACCTAGCAATAAACTCTTCGAAATAGTAACATTTATATAAAAGGCCACGTAGTGATGAAATGTAGGATCAGGACTCAATCTTCGTTCGCCGATGATGATCGTCACGTCTGTGATACAATTCATAGATATAGATACTTGCCAAGGAAGCACCAAGCATTAGTTTATTTATCCATCCAAACAAAAGTGTTTCCCGCACTCCCAGAAAATATTCTTCTCGTTGTGATTAGTGATCGTCGACTGACTGTCCGGCAGGAGGCACAAATTAAAATTCTTAGAGCTATAGATCACGAAGCAGGTAACTTAAATCATGGCATCATATGCAAAATTGTTCCTCAGTTAAATTTTGAAGCCATGGATTATGAAGAAATGATTCATTGGGAAAGCACCTACGTTTCTGTTTCTATTATCGTGCTACCAGTTGTGAGGAATATATCATATGAAGAAATCGTTCAAAAACTGTCGTTTCCTGATAATAGTTCGCCAGAATAGTCATTCGCCGTATACCTCCACTACACAGTGGCAGTTGAACGGACAGTAAAGTTAGTCTCCGAAGTGGCTTCCCATGCATGCGGCAATAAAGCCAAGGATGTCGTTATCAGATCCACTTTGATTTCACCGCAAGTTCTGCCAAAATTTCTATCGAAATCTCAATTTTTCACAATATTTCCGGACGGTGACAATTCAGAACAAATGAACTGGTCTGCATAACGTTGTTGGTTGGTTGGGTAGAGGAGGCGGAGGAGCCAAAGGTGCAGCCACCTCCACGTGATGGGCTTTGGGTCACATGGCTAGATCCTCTGTATAGGTAAACGAGGAGCTCTGCATTTGCTTGATCATACTAAAAAAATCCCTTTCTGACCGCAGGGGAGGTGAATTTGACCCTTAACGGATATTAAAAAAAAAAAAGTGAATCCCGAATCATAATTTCCATTTTCACTGATATCTCCTTACTCGAAAATATGATCAATATATTCGGCGATGTCATAAAAGAGCATACACTCATCCTAGTGACTACCCTTGACAACTTCAGACATGATTTACACGTTTTTGACTGAAAAACATCTCTATTTCACGTCATTTTTCGCATGCTTAGCGTAAAGAAGAGAATTGCATTGCGGGTTGCCTATCCGTAAAACTGCTTTCGGGGACACGATAAAAGGTTATTTTCTCGATAACTAAAAGGAATGGAGCTGACGTATTTGGTCTTAAATATCAAGGAAAGACCATTGCTATACACCAATGGAAAAAATGAGTGCTTGCTATAACCAAATTAAAATTATTTACATTTTTTACGTTTTTCGTTAAAAATTTCGAAATTTCAAGACAAAATGGCGAACAGAAGATATTAACCGATTTTGAAAAAAAATCATACCTGTAATACCCACCCGAATACGCAACTTTTGCCGGGTATTACGATTCGCTCCTAAAAAAAAGTGGCAAAACGAGGCACCCTAGTGTACGTCAATGTATGTTATGCAAAAAATAACATACATAACCTTTTTTGCATAACATACATTGACCAACACTCCAAGAACTATTTTAACATGAATTAAACGAGGTCAAGATAAGGAAAAAAAGTTGTATGATTGCAAAAAATACTCCTAATAAATACAATTTTATTCATTGTAGGATTGAAAAACAGACTCCTCATTGATAAGGAACGACTAATAATTCCTATGTAAATTGATAGCATTCAATCTCAAATCTAGAATAATACGGCGACGAAGAGCCTCAGAAAAGTAGAGAAACTGTACATGAGATCTGAAAAAATTGAGGGCTGCCTGCAGTCATACCAACTCTAAAATTTTGATACTAAGTTGAGCATTCTACTAAAACAAGATCAAATCCATAATACGCTCCTAAATCGTAAAATAAAAGTAAAAATTAGTAAGCGTGCTACTAAGACGTCGTAAGATTACAAAAAAATTCAAAATACTATTTTATACGCAACAGGATTGAAACGAATACACTGTTTGTAAAAAAGAAAAAAACTAAATAATTTCTTTCGATATAAAATTCGACTTAAATTCTTCGATAAAGCGAAGAAGAAAAGACAAATGAATTAAAAAATCGGATAGGAGACCGCCAATTTTTCAGGCCACATTTGTGATATACGTAAGTAGAAATACAGGCCTCGGTCTTCGCACCAGCATCATTCCCTGATGACGAGAAACAAATCGGACCTCGAAACGTTGGAAAAAATAAACATTCTGATTCGCCTGCAAACCAGAGGGAACAATAGGGAGGGCACTAGAATTTTCTTCATCACATTTAACATTAAAAATGAACAGTTAAATAAATTTTACAAATCAAAAAAACAATACAGGATCTATGATGAGTGGGACTAATTTTCCTATAGGTTTAAAAAAAATCATTCAGACACCTAAAGAGCTAAGATGCAACACACGACTGATAAGCTAGCTTCCTTCATCTTAAATGCTTAAACTTAAGTTTCCAAATCCATATTAGCCTAAACGTTTACAGCCTTAATTGTTCAGCAAAGTGATCTTAATACGGGTTAAGCGTATAAGCAGTAAAGGCGATAGTTAGATGTCGTAAGACTACCAAAAATCCTAACATCTTCTTCGCACCGTGTAAGACGGTAACAGAAAGCCATGCAGATTTTACCGAAAATTCGTTCTTTTTTTTAACTCGTCGAGTTTCCGCTTGCTCACATGCAGATGTGAGGCCGGCAATTTGTATCCACCTATGCCCGACAGCTGCGGTTTTATCCGGAAGAGAGATTGCCCACGAAATGAAGTCGGATTTGGAGCGGAGAAACAAACTGAAATCAGGGACCATTCGTCAAGATAGCGCTCCGCCTCGATATGTAACATGCCAGAAGTACAAAAAGACGAATATCGATCGCTGTCACCGATAAATTATCGCTCTCCCAAATGCCTGAAGCCTGAGATAGGCGATTTCGAGGTAGGCCGACCCTGCAGCAGGGTTTTCGTTTTGTTTCGAACACGCTCATATCATGTTCGGAAAAAAATCAGCCAACAACTTGATTCAACATGCGTTACGTCAGCTGTTACAGAAAGGGATTGAAGAAGCTGTACCTTAGGCTAAGGCCGGATGCATAGAATCAATGTTGTGCAAGCACGCTATTGTGAAAGGAAGTTATAAAACAATTAGATCTATTTCACAAGAAAACAATTATAAATGACACTGCTACCACTCGCTTATATGACGTTCGGAAATAAACAGCCTACAACTTATTTCAACGTCAGTTGCTACAGAGAGGGATTGAATAAGCTTTTACCTTAGCAAAATCCGGATATGTGGAATCAACGTAGTCCAAGTACGTTAGTGCAAAATGTAATTATGAAGCAATTCGATCTATTTTACAAGAAAGCAAATAATAATTTTCCTTCAGACTCTTAAAACTCATGCGAGCATTCTTCATATAGAAAATTAACTCCAGGATAGATGTAATAATACACAACTAAGTACGTAAGAAACACTCCCGAAAGTCAGTAGTTATGTTCAAAAGAGGGTGATTTACAAATCTAATAATCAATTATGTTCAATTTTGGTCCCCATATGCTTCTAATAAACATTTACAAAGCCTAATTATTGTTTACAAGCATAAAAGTCATGAATTAGATGGTACCTGGTGTAACTTTTTGGAATTAATAATTCATACTACTGAAAAGAAAAAAGTTTACCAAGTTTTTTCTCGCTAGCTTGAAATAATAATCATATATTGAACAATTGAAACACTTAAATAGGCTTCAAAATATCTTATGTTTAGTTTTTAATGGTAAACTCGCAAAGAGTATAATTTACATATATCTGCATGCAATTTCAACCAGCGGATTGCATGAGCAACACTTATATGGCAATGCCTCAAGAAGCCTAGAAACACATTGCCTTAACTTACTAATTACGAATGGAGTAGGAATTAATAGGACCATTTACGTTCTTAAAGCACAAGTTCTTTCAAAACAAACTCGTAAGAAAGCGTTAAAAAATAACCCCGGATCGTCTACAACAGTCAAGAGAGAACAAAATTAACGATAATCCTGACGCTAGCTGTTAAAATTTCTGCTCCCAACAAAAAACCTAGCATCTCCTCCACGCCTAATTTCATACCTTTCCAACAGTAGTGATAAGATTTATTATTATCCATAGAAAACAGGAAATGCTAAACTCTATCCTGAGAAAAGATATTCAAATACCCCAATTTTGGAAACACTAATTTGCCGATATCGAAGTCCGCAGTTCAAGGACACAGAGGTACCTTTAAGAGCAAAGCAGGAACACTTGCATTACCTTGTCAAAACCAACGGAGTTTGCTCCTCATACAACAGTTATTGAGGTCGGATAAAAAAAAACTTAAACCAGCACGATAAGCAGAGAATTTACATCCCCATGAAGTGATTTACCAACCGATAGCGACCTCGGAGATTACACGAGTTATTATCGAACCTTCCTTGATAGCGCCTCCGGGCTAGTTCTCATGCTTTCGCATGCGTCGTCCCATCCATATCGCTCCAGGCCCTCCGTAAACTTCTCCAGGTGATCACATTCGTGGACTCAGTATTCATGACCATTACTCACCACTTCCACCGGCCAATACGTGATGAGAATCATCACGAAATTTATACACGCACTCCTTTTACCCCGAGCAGTCGAACGGAATCGAAATTAATTTCTACGTGACATAGTCAAACACTTGCGAGTGTCTACCATCTGTATATACAAAAGGAGAAGTCTGTTTGTTTGTCCGATATTCATTTCCACACGGCTGCACGGATTGTAACCAAAGTTAGTAGGTAGATGAATCTCACGATTCCAAAGTCCGTAGTGCTACTTCAGGGTTAAGTTCGACTCGTCCTTTGCAACATTTTCCCGTTACCGTTTGTTGCGCGACATCAAACAACTTCTGCGACTTGAGATCCTGAAGGTTAGGCACATTTCTTGATGCGAATGAAGGGAAAACATAAAAATGCCACATGATCACAAATCCAACTTTCCTACTTCTCTGCATACCATTCTTCCCGAGCAACGCCTGATAGCCTGCTAGATACCAACTTTCCTAACTCTATTTCCTACATCAGAAAACCACCTTATATGCAAATAAATTGCCCAACGAAGGGTTATCAAAAATAATAATAAGGGTTATCAAAATCACTTGAATCACCAAGTATACAGAACGCACAGGGCCAAGCAAAATAAATCTTACGTTGCTCTCTCATCGTTTCTCACTTACATAAGTCTTTCTGTCAGGAATGTTTTCAGGTGAAAATATACTCAACTGTTGGGTTTGAAAAAATATCATTCTTAAGACTTAAATAAATTTAAAACTTGAAATATTGCATGAAACCAATCCTTGGTGCCAACTAGTAATGGGTCAAAGATACAGTGTCCGGCGTGATGCGGTGGAAATCTTTGATATTCAGCTTATTAAAACAACTTGTCTGTTTCCACACTACTATATTTTCACCGACCATAGTTTCGGCAACTTGTGCCATTGTCAAGGTTGTCCTTGACAATGGCACAAGTTCTTGACAATGGCACATGTTCTTGACAATGGCACATGTCCGTGACAATGGCACAAGTTACCGAAACCATGGTCGGTGAAAATAAAATAGTGTGGAAACAGACAAGTTGTTTTAATAAGCTGAATAGTAATGGGTCGTTCGCGATACCTTTACCTTGAAAATAGAATCTGGACCGTTGTTCATTTAGTTTAATGAGGAGCATCAATTTAGCCAGTCTTTATTTCTCATAAATTACCCTGCTTAGCTTAAAAAACATAATTTACAGCAGGAAAAAATACTCTAAAATACCTCTCAAAAATCTACTGCAGTTTCATCCATTATCTCTACTGACTCTACTTACTACTTTATTTAAAAGAACGGATACAGGTGGCGTAGCCAAGGTGGGGGCCGGGGGGTCCGGACCCCCATCCCCCGAAATATAAAAGCACAATTATTTTCCTTCATAAAAAAAACAAAATATTGAAAAATAATGAATTTACAACATATTTCTTTGACAAATTAAGTTTTTTATTATGAAAAGTGTTAAAATTAGTTTGAACCCCATTACTCAGTACCCTGTTTTCACAAATTTCCCCCCCCCCTGATTTTGGTCCCCCACCCCGAACGAAATTCCTGGCTACGCCATTGACGGATACCCACGGTTCATTGTGGCATCCAACGATCAATCATTCGATCAATTCAGTAACTCGATTCCCATGATTACTTTCCATCTTCGAGTCTCCATCAATCACAGAGTAAGTGGTTCTCGCGGATTGATTAGTCTACGATGCTTTCGATTCATTGAGAATCACAAGAACGCAGTATTTGAAGCAATTGTTGATTCATCCCAGGGACTTGATTCATTAAAAACGAAACTAGTTACGGGTTATGAGCAGGCTGGATTATTTTAAAATATTTCTTGGAGTGTATGTCAACGTATGTTATGCAAAAAAGTTATAGCCAACTTAATTATTATAAAATAATTATTTTAAAATGCGTACTTGAAACACATTTGTATTTTGTACTTGGCATTCCAAATACACGTGCTAAAATTGTCTTTTATTTTGTATTTCAAATAGAGATATTTGATATTTCCCCTTCATAAAATAAAAAATACATTTGTATAATACTTTTGAAGTGGCCCTGATAAAACTCTTGTAGGTTAATGCTTCAGAGATTGCTTCCTTTTCGTTAGAATCGTTTTCTTCATGTCTGAAACCATCCATAAAGTGCCAAGGCAGGTTATATATTTGTAAGATATCATAGTTTCCATACAAATGTATTTTGTATTTTAAAAGGCGGTAGAAACACTATTTTGTAGTTTTTTCAAATACCCAAGTTAAAGCTATTTTGTATTTAGCATTTCAAATGCATTTGGAGCGGTAATTTTTATTTCAAATACTCCTCGGCATGTATTTTCCCAGTCCTGGTTTTGAGTTTTAACATAAATAAACATTTATGATAGAAAGTATGAATTTACAAATAAAATAAGTTATTAGCTACACATGCAGAGCCTATTTGACCTAGGCCGAGTCAGGCTACGGGTTATGGGTAAGCCTTAGGAAATGTTTCCATGGTGTCGAGGTTTTTATATATTTCCCTCGTTCTGAATAACATCAGTTTAAAATAAAAATCAACTCCGTACCATTTTGCGCCGGAGCCATGAATTCGCGACGGCGACGAACGGCCCAAAGTCGCGGAACGATTAGCAAGAATGAAGGGCAAGCCGACGGCCACGCATCTATTTCAGGAGAGCACGGGGTCGGTGCAAGGCACGAGGAGTAACCTCGCCGACGAAACGTAGCGATCGCATTCTGTTACGGCAATGAAATCGTTGGTCTTTGAGGCGAAAGATGACATACAGATGCCTCGAGAGATATGAGGGACTGAGTGGTACCCCAGAAGGGGATTGACCAAGGTGCGTATAATAGGAGGTGGTCTCAGCTGAAACTGCCGTGCGGGCGTGACGTCACGGAGCTCCAAGCGCAGACGTATGCCAGGGAATAACAAGCTGGAACCGGGTCGTGATATCGCCTTTCCGCATTAAATTCTTATGAGTTACAACAAAAATATCGTTATTAGCCATCAGCTTACGTTGTATACTCTTCCGGAACGACCCTGTTTCCTTTTCAATCGCATCATAAGACTAGCGAAGTAAGCAGAATTATCGTATTCTACATCCATCCTATTATACGCACCTTGGGGATTGACCGCGTTTTAGGTGCCCGGGTAGGGGGTTGTATTGTTAAGGGTGCCTCGGAAGGGGAAGGGAGAAGAGACAATAGTGTATGAAGGGACTGGAAGGGACGACGGCTCAAGCAACAGTCACAACAGAGCGACGGTCGGCGTACGGTGCCTACTCCACGAATGTACGAACAATTCCAAAACGGCTGCAACAACGATATAAAAAACTAAAATACAGTCCATTTTAAATCTACTACGTTTTATTTATGTTGACAAGCCGAAGGTGTAACACATCACTTTAAGTGACTTCCGAGATATACTTGCCTCGAATGCATCAGTACCGAGCGCAAGTGTCTACATCTACAAAGTACCGTGCAAGTCACCACCAGGGTGTATGGCACGGGTTGATTCCAAACCAGACATGTATGCGCTAGTTCATCGAACACAGGCCAAGTACTCATGACCGCGAAACACGGTCATACCAGAAACTGGGAGAGTGCTGAGGATACCAACATGCTACCTTACAAATGAAACTATTAGAAGGTAATAGGAAAAAGAAAAGTTAGCGCAGTAATTGACTCATAAATAACATGTTGAAAATATCAAGCAGATAGTTGTTACATTAAAATATACCAATTTATCAAATACACAACACTATGTTGAATAAAAACTTTTGGGCTATGTCCCCGCGTCAATTCTTGGGTGGCCCCAACGTTTCCCGACCGATGCTGGTCGCTTTCTCAAGGGATTCTTCAGAAAGAAAGATGAATCCCTGGAGAAAGCGACCAACATCGGTCGGGAAACGTTGGGGCCACCCAAGAATTGACGCGGCGACATAGCCCAAAAGGTTTTATTCAACATGACAAGTACCCACGAAAGTTTGACGAAGAATTACATTACACTATTACACTGTAAACATCACATTTTAACATGCCCGAGTCAAGCTCATACTTTTGCTTCCCACTTAGCAAGCAAGTTACAACTCATTTCTGCAATTTTTCGGTATGCTGCAGGGAATAAATCGTAGTTTTTCCTTCATATCACTTTTATTAATATCGCTTAAAAACAGTGACAAGGGGAATTTTTTATTTCCCCACTTATCCAACGAAAAATATGAATAAATCCTTCGTTATTGACCTCCTTGACATGTTTTTTCGTCGTAGAGTAGCTCGTTCATAACAAAATACTCAATGCACACGAACGCCGTTCTAAGTTTAATTTAATAAGTCATGCATGCATAATTAAACAGGTATTTCAAGTAAGAGTCAAAACTTTTAATGCACCATCTGTGAATTAGTAACAACTTTATCTCATTATATATTTTGTTATCATTTTTGAGTTACCATTTCGAGTCATGTGACATTAGCAACCAGGGATGCAATTGAAACTAAACGAAAGTCAAAACCACTAAAATTTCAATATTTTCGTTCCCGGGAGCTAAACGTAGAAACGAAACGAAAAAGAATAAAACTCAGAGACCAAAACTCAGGGTCGAAACGTATTTGGAGTCAACACCACTTCGGATCGAAACGAGACACAAAATGTTTCGCAAGTTCACTCTGCCGCCTCTAGATGCATGGGGCACTTTTCCTCTCATAAAGCGCGACGCAGTATTCAGTCGCATTATGACGTTGCTGAGTGTTTTAACCTCTCCACATCCTGTCGTGAAATGGGTTGAAACTATTCCCTCCTATCCCCTCCAATCAACTTCTGGCATCGAAACTTAACTACGATCAGCGGAGTTTCGATTAATATAGTTTCGTTCCGGTTCAAAACTAAACTCTTTGGTGATTTTAATTTCTTGCGGGAACGAAACTAAACCTAGGCCTCGTACTTTCGTATCCCTCCGAATCGAAACATAACATTTTCGTTTCGTTTCACTAGTCATCCCTGCTGAAAACCCGAGTTCATTTGATTTACCCAGAGTGCGAAGTAAATCACTTTGTGATGTACCACAATTTTTTTACTACCCCGAGCTTGAGGTTTCAACTGCATATATACTCTGTTCATTTTATCTCTGCGGGTGAGCTGGTGTGGCGAAAGCAAGTGTAGATGAGGGGAGGGAAAGTTTCTCGACACGTGACTTTGCCTTTGTCAATAAGCAAACAGTAGGCGTGGCCTCAGTGAGTCGCTCTCAGATTTCCACAGAGGAAACATCGTGAATCTGCTCGTGGAGGTTTTATGACGAAATTCACGGCTATTTCCAGGTTTTTTCAAGGTGGACTAAATTCACGGCTTATTCACGGTTGAGTGGGAACCCTGAATTCATCAAAGGATATTAGAAGTAAAATGTGGCCATTTGGACCGTGCATGATAGCGATAGCAAGCGGATTTTTTCGCGTCTTTCTCTGAAGAGAAGATCAAATATCGCCTCTCCTTTATAAAATGAAAAAAAAAACACACGAACGCTTCACCAACTATTGTGCGGGAGAATATTTCCGGGAGCTGATGGAGTTTCAATTTTAAATACCTCCGCAGTACTCAACGGTTAATCTCCGGCCACAATTCCCAATCACGTTCGACGGATTTCTGCGAAAATAAATGACGACCGAAAAGGAGAAAACATCCACGAAGCTAAAAATAAAAATGAAACAGGGCATTGAAAGAGCATTTGTTAAAACCCTCCTTTTTTTTTAAATATTACAACTATTCTAAAATTATGAGGGAGAGGTAATTTAATTTAGTACTCAAATTTTCACGGCATGCCACTACAGCAAGAAATAAGAATGGTTAAATCATAATACAGAAATGTAAATGACAATCTCAACTTATTCATTTCCAAAAATCATATGGAATGAATGAACGTTAATTCCAGCCGGAATACTAATTTCGAAAAAATTCTATCATATCAAAACGAATGACTGAAACGGGTAATTATTTTTCTATATTTATAATTATTTCACCCATTATTACCGCGGCGGCAGGCCATAAAAAGTTTTGTACAAAATGAAACTGCCTCTCCCTCATAATTATGTGTTTAATGATTCTAGAATAGTTGTAATATTTCTTTAAAAAAAGCAGGATTTTAAGATTTGCTCTTGGAATGCCGTTCCATATTTATTCTCAATTACGATGATGTTTTCGCTGCTTCGGTCGTCATTTATTTTCGCATAAATCCGTCGATCGTAATTGGGAATTGTGGCCTGAGATTAATCGTTGAGTATAGAATTATAGAAGTATTCCTCGGTGGTGACGGGGTCAAGTCCTCGCCTGCCTAGCCGATGGTCGCGCGTTTGAGTCCCGCCCGGGCGTGGGTGATTTAAAATGTGTTGTCCAACTATAGTAAAAATGTTCTTAATTGGGGAGAACCTGTGATCATTACAGACATTATTATTATTACTTTTATTATTATTAGCACTGCGGAGGTAATTAAAATTGAAACTCGCAAGTCCAATAGAAGTCCAATAATCAATTCGTTACCTCCACTGCAAAAACGCTCAACAATCGCCCACCGAATCAAATCCGCTCATGTAGTAGCCCAACAATACGAATCCGCTCAGCTGGCAGTGTCCGGAGCATAAACGCTCATCTCCTATTCTCCAAGCTTGTAGGTGAGCGTTAATGCTCCGGACTCTACCAGCTGAGCGGATTCGTATTGTTGGGCTACTAGATGAGCAGATTTGATTCGGTGGGCGATTGTTGAGCGTTTTTGCAGTGGAGGTATCGAATTGATTCTCTTTCTCTCGGAGAGCAAAAAAATTTGACACGTTAAGGTTCGCCGTTTCAAAAAAAATATTCATGCCACCACCAAGAAATTATATCTTTTTCTCGTCCCAAGACAGTCAGTAGTCGTCAGTCATGTCTCTCTCTGCGATAACACCCGACTTGCACTGACTGCCCTTTTCGCTTAAAAATACTCTCCGAAAGAAACCTTTTCCGTCTCTGGTCTGCCGCGGCGATAAAACTCCCCGAATCAAAAATAAAATAAATATTACATTAGTTGAACAGGTTTGGGTGGAGAAGGCGCCGGACCCAGGCCGTGTCGGTTAAGAACACAATGGTCTTCTTGAAAGGAAGGATAGCTCCCGCGAGGAACGGAGAGCTTGGACAAGATACATACTTCGGAGTGGAGAATAGAATAGGGGATCTACAAATGCATACAGCGAGTGTGGCGGTTTAATTGTTCCATCCGTATAGACGGCAGTAGACCGAGACGTTCCCGAGACCGAAGATGCAGCCATGCATGACAGATTTAGAGAGCTCCAGTATTGTACTACCCAAGAATGCGTTTAACCGCTCTCCACTATAGGTCCATGATATAAAATAGGGATGGAACTAGGGGTTTTGTCACGGGGAGGGGCAAATATCAGTTTGCCGCCACCTCTTCCCCTTTTTTTATTCCCCCTTTTTCGCAGGTTTTTTTCGCCCCCTTCTTGTGCGCGCGTTTTTCTGCTGCGGGTTTTTTTCCCAAAAGGGACGAAAGTCAATATCTGACGTTTCTTCACATCTTTTTACACTTGGAAAAGCTTTGCTCGGATTGAATTTTGTTTGTTGCATCTTAAAAGCGCACTTTTACTTCTCTTTTGCCATAATTGACTACGATTAATTTCAAGAACAACTTGACAACGTAATTAAACTGCAAATATTTAATGCATGAAGAGTGGTTAGATGGAATATGGGAATTTTTTAGTCCCAATCTTGCCGAATAAAGTCGAATTATCATCATTATTCCCCAACCACTAGAATGTAATACATCCGCATGCTTTTTTTGACATGCGGTAGTTGAAATTACGCACCTTACGTATGATATTAAGAATTTTTATACGCGAAAAATACTTTTTAATAACACTTGCATTAATATACTGATACACATTACTTTTTACCCTGAAAAACATGTATCCTAAGACACTGCAATACACTTACACATGATTAATGCAAATAAATTACTTGCATTCAAACTCCATTGCGGCAAAATTTGAAATTCACTTATCAAATTTTGCCGCCTACTGAAATCTGCCGTGCCCCCCCATGCCCCAGCCTAAGTAATTCCGAGCCTGGTGTAAAATCAGCTATAACATTATGCACTATAACGTTCTTGCTTGCCTAATCAAATAACCTAGTTCAATATTCACATCTCTCATATTTAATCGATACAAAAGTTCCTGCCTTGCACTCAAGGTCTCAGAATCTATATCAACCACTACCCTTCAGTGGTACAAATGGTAAATGGTTTTCAAAGGGGAACTAGTAGCCTGTTCGAGTTACCGGTTTGCTGATAAGAAAAGTTGCGAAATAAAAAACTATGAGCCCCTGAGTCACTTATCTAACATTCGAATTTCTCATCTACGTTAGCATGCTACGTAACTCACTACTACGTCGAGTTCTGTTATAAATGGAATTTGCAAAGTTGCGCCGTCAAACTGCGGTCAGCTTCATCTGCGATTTTGACCATATATAGACGAATTTTAGAAACACCCAAGGAACAACTGATGCAATAGACAAGGAAATTGGGAATTTCATCGCCGAAAATCCGCTTTTTGAGAAGATAATATTTAAAGACGACATTTTTGAAGGGAGTGATCAACTTCCTCTCAGTGAAGACCTGCAATCTAGCTTCCAAGGCAGGAGATATTTTTTAGTGGTATATCCACACGTGAAACAAGACTTGTGAGTAGAAACAACGCGGGGAAGACTCAAATCGAGCTCATTATCATAATCCGTGTTCCCTGGTTTGGGTAGTTTTCGAAGGCCCTGAAGCCATTTTCTAGCTAGCTTGGCGGGCAGGAAGTGTGGGGAGGTTAGTACCTTTTGATCCCAAATCGTATGCCCTAAGTACAGGAAAAATTGCGGAGGGGAGACTTTTCACCCTCTTAAACAACTATGCCCTTTCAACCAAAATCACATTTATGGTTTTCAGTCGATTTTGAGATAACTGAACAGTGTACAACCTACTGGTCAAGTCGTGCCCACAAATTAAACGGAATTTAATTTTAACAACATCATTCGTCATAGTTTTTATGATAGGACAAGTACTTCGGTCGTATTTGGCTTAAATGTGACCACATCGAAAAAATTTTTTAAAAATCCCGAGGTTATACAGGCCTTTAGGAGTTGTAGACCTGAATTTTTATTAAAAGGCACTGGTCCTAAGAACTCATAAAAAATTTAGAAGTACATGAATTTATGTTTTAGCTCGTGTTTCATTCGTCTTGCTTATTCATTAACACAGTTTCAAATGTGGTTCTTCCAATCACAACGGAAGAAATTAATTTAAGATTACTGCGAAACCCAGAGAATCACCGGCGAAATATCGACTGCGCATACGGAAGTATGGCATGGACAATGACGCAGTGGAGAAAGCAAGGATAGAGGCCTTCGAAATGTGGTGCTACAGAAGACTGATAAAAATCAAATGGATCGACCGAGTTAGTAACGATGAAGTCTTAAGAAGAGTAGGAGAGAAGAGAAGCCTCATGAAAACCTTAACAAGAAGACGGAACAACCCTATAGGCCACATCTTGAGACATGATGGCCTGATGAAGACAATCGTCGAAGGGAAAGTGGAAGGCAAGAACGGAAAAGGAAGACCTCGAACAAAATATATGGAACAAGTAAAGAAGAATGTGCAAGAGAAGAAATACGTAGGTGTGAAAAGATTAGCTGATAGGAGAACTGAGTGGAGAGCTGCGTCAAACCAATCCTAGGATTGTTGGCCAGTGATGATGATGATAAAAAATTATATTCGAATTAAAAGGGGCAAATGCACTAGAGATAATTAGGAATTCGAAGAAAGGAAGTTATATGCGGAAGGGTGGAAAGAAACCCGGCGCCGAAGTTAGCCTGCCCTTAACGAAACTATAGGACCTTCATAAATGAACAAAGCCAGAGGATTAGATGATGCAAACATGTCCCGATAAAAAAAAATAAAGCAAGTACTCCAAAAAGTAAGTACCATTTTCTACACTCACGACTTGGTTGCAAGAGAAATAGAAAAAAAGCCATAGGTACAAATCAAATTAATTTTACTTCTGCCAAATCACTAGGACTACAAGATTTTGGTACGAGCAAAAGAAAACGAAATTGATTTTTCATGATGAAGATCGATTCTAAAACAAAATTATAAATTTTTACTGGTGGTATTTTCCTAATATATTAAAAATTTTCATAGAAAATTGATTCCCATCAAATCTAAAGCCACTCTGAGAGACAAAGCAATTCAAAACTGACTTCCTCAACGCAAGCTGGCTTCATTTCTTATTATGCTAATTTAGTCTTTAAAAGTCGCTTCGCATCTCTAAACGAAGTTACGATTGGTTTTTAATTTCTTCAAAACTTTCAACGCAAATACAGTTTCGCGAAGGAGATGAGGTTAATATGATATTTTTCCCATCAAGAATGCTAATGTATTAAAAACTCCACGAAAAATCACGATGCATTGAAACAGTGGCGCAGGGGGGTGCTTCGGAGATAACCCCGCCGCCCCCCAGAGCTCTGAGAATTTTTCAATAAAAATTTTTTAATGTGGCAAATTGTGCAACTAATATTAGGGGGATGGATGACTCGCAAAAAATATCAAACTATTCACATAGCCTTAATTTACCATTTTGAACCATTTTTCTAAAAATAAATTCTGGGGAAGGGACCCCGCACTTGCCGGTTACCCTAGCGGGTATTACCCCCAGACCACCCAATATCAGTTGCGCGTATAAAGCCCCCTAGCCTTAATTCCTAGCTGCGCCCCTGCGTTTAAGTTACATTTATCTTTCAGCAAATGATAATGCATATGAGCCATGATATGCAGTTTATGGATTTAGCTCCCCTGCGACTAAGAATTTTAAAAAAATATATTACTATGAAAAAATCTATCAATGGTCAAAATTAAACAGTGCGGATATATAAATATGTTCAAATTACCGAAAAGGCAGTTCATCAGCAACATTAAAAAATGGCTCCCAACTACTAAAGAAGAGGAATGAATATACTGAATACGACATTCAATAACGTAAAACAACACCTTGACTCCAAAAATTTCCAAATGAAATCTCTTCCTATACTGTGATTGATAATTTTATTTTGGTAATGCAATGAACCCAGGAAAAAATGCAAAAATTACATTCACTTAAACTTACTCCTTTCTTAAAGCAAGTAGGTAAATTAAAAACAATCATTAAATTATCAAACAGGAGCCAAGATATTAATGAGCAATAATATCTGCACTCACAAAACAATTTAACTCTAAGTTTAGAAAGTTACTCAAGGAAATAGGCGATCTCATCACCAAAATAATATTTTATAGCAGAAATATCGTATGAAGGTTATGTCTAGGTTACCTCTATCCAGGACAAGGGTATTCGTATTTGCACAGTTGCCAATTGTAATGATCCTCGACGTGAATTTCATTGCGAGCTTTTTCCAGGGTATGCGGACATAAATAAATAATTAATTGCATCCAAGTAATCACAAGCAATCACATCGTAAGCACAACTATAAAAGTAACCGTGCACACCTTGGAATATATAAGTTAAAAGCCCCGTTTAATAATAAATTGTACTTGATATCAATATAAACATTAGCTAAAACATTCCCATGCAACAACGCCCGCTTCCCCATTAAAAAAATACAAATTAGTGTTTTAGCGAGACGGTCACGGAAACTAGTGAATCGTGCACTAAAATGCCAAATTTACCGGAGGAAACACCGCACGAAGAGCTTTTAACGTAAGACTTTCGCATCCCCGATATCATCCCTGGAAATCAGACGAGGCAATTTTAAGCCACCAGAAAGACCCACGATCACGCAAACGGCGGACGGCTTGTTTATGGATTTCAACGGAGCCATCAAAAAACTGCAGGCCAAAAATAGTACTCACTGACGCCGTCGTCGTCGCGACTGTCAGCATAGATTTTTTCCCTCTCAGGGTCGCAATCGTCCGGAGGGAATCCCGAGTTGCCATCCAGTTCATCAGAGTGAATAATGGGGACGCAGGACACGCGTGGCAGACCTCTCCTCATGCAGCAGGTAGATACGAATGAAAAGCGCCTTCATTAGCCGATGCGGGGAAGTCCGCGATTACCCATTGTGATGCGGCGAAAACAGAGGACTATCGCTCGCCTCCTGACCTGACCCCTTTCTGTCCTATTGTTTAAAGGGCCTTTGAACATCACTATCAATATCCTTCCCTCATCGACCACAGCTAAATGGACATCAGAATCAGTGGCGCAGCGAGGGGGGGGGGGGGGTTTGGAGGGTTAACCCCCCCCCCAGATCTCAGAGAAATTTTTAAGTTTAATCCATTTTACTTAATTGGATTGATATTGCTAATAGAATGGTGTAAGGATTAATAAAATATCCCTCAGGAAGTCGTAAAACTCACCATTTTGAACCGTTTCTCTTTGTTATTCCGCAATTTATTAATCTCTCACCTACCGCTTATCCTGGTGGGTATTCCATACCCCCACACATCCCGGTATTATTAGTTGCACCTAAACCCCCCCCCCCCCCCCCCCCCGACTTAATTCCTAGCTGCGCCCCTGATCAGAATAATCGATGCCGTCATTCGTGGAAGGAATGCGGCCGATGATCAGTTTGCTGAGATCCGACCTGGAGTGTTGGCTTACCACTATGTGGACCCCAGTTCAAATCCCAGCGGGGGCAGACATCCTGAAAGTTAACGCCCATTATTCGTGAGTCTATGACGTCGTTGAAGATCCGGTTCATTATCTCGTTCGGAGAGAATCGCTCATTGAGGGTAGAAATCGTTCACAACAATATAGACAATAACTGTTGACAACAATGTCAACAACAACTTTTCACAACAATATATCTCGAGACACGCGGCAGACCTCTCATAATGCAGCAGGTAGAATCGAATGAAAAACGCCATCATTAGCCGATGCGGCGAAGTCTGTGACCACCCATTGTGGAACGTCAGAAACATAGGTGACCCCTTTCTGTTTTTTTGTTTCAAGGGCCTTTGAATATCACTACCAATATCCCACCATTGACTGCCGCAAAATGGGCATCAGAATAATCGAAGCTGCCAAAAGTTAACAGGAAATGGCATTGTATATAGTATTTCAACTTTCCCTCGTCCATGATTCCTTTCCATAAAGGTCGCTCGTAGAAATTGAACAATATTAGATTCTGACCTCGTTACCTGGCTATGGGTACGGGTCATTCTGAAGAAACAAGTTGTGCATCACTAGCATATTTCAATGGATTATTAAAGACGGCCATAGGAACAACTTAACTGAATAATATCTTTACAATCGTGAGGAGAAAATTTTCTTGACGGAAATGGATTATGCATTCGTCCGTCGGATGGGACGCTAAGCTGTAAGCAGTGGCGCCGACTCCATGGGGCCTGAGGGAGCCTAAGCCCCCTCATAAGTTCGTTATGGGTGTGAGGAAAAATGCATCAGGCTTTTCGATTTTCCCCGGAGTGTCCAGATATCGAGATTCGAGTTATCAGGGTTCTGATTTTGATCATATGACTCTTCTAAAATGCTTAAAAAAACTTAAAACTCACTACTTATAAAATTTCCTGGGGCAAGATCCCCGGTTTGGGCCCCGCCAATATTTTTTGTTAGTCGGCTGTAAGTCCCCTTGGCGCCTTTCGTTAAGATCAGCCTAGTGGCGCAAATGACCTTAAGCCGGTATGACACTTTCCAATTTATTGGCCAATAAATCGATGCGCAATATTGTTAAATATATACGGCGCTACTTATCGTATTACACGTATCAATATTTTCACCAATATTGGTCGAAATAGTGTTCAAATGTCCCGCCAGAGAACCCCATTGCATTTCGATAATTTTACGTTGTTCAAGCATTAGTGAGGTTTGTACGCTTCAATCAAGGGTATCACAACTTTTTTCGTCCACATTTTAGAAAATTCAAGCAAATTTTAGGAAAAAAAGCAATGTTTTACAGCCAAACCTGATGTTTTACACAGGGATTCTCGTTTTGGCCACTAGGAGTCAACGTAACTGACTTCATATTGGAGATTGGAAGCAAGAAAATAGAACCTGTTCTAAATTCAAAATTGGGCAAGAAATTGTGTCCAATATTGTGAAAAGGATATTGGCCTAGAAATTGGTGTGTGTCCGTTGGACCACAATCCAATATCCAATGGATTGGCCAATAAATTGGGAAGTGTCATACGGGCTTCAGACTCCTTGCACACACACCGATTTTGGACAGTCGGTAAAAATCCACCGTCCACATTCGAATAGTGTACTATTAGAGGAAATAGGAGCTTACACCTCGACAGACCACGACCCGCTACCGATAAAAAGTCGGTTGATCACGACACCCAAGCAGTAGCTCGTTTGACCGTTTAAAATTCGTGCATTTGCAAGCAGTGCTCCAGCGATAAATTATCGGCCGGTTTGTTTACCGACCGGCCAAAAAAGGTCTGGATGTGCAAGAAACCTTAAATGTCGGTCACCCCTTCCAAATATCATATCATCCATACATACATACTTAATAGGAAAGTCACGAATGAGTCTTTCGCACTTATTAACCTTTTTCTAATAGTAGGTTATTTATTAATACCGTTAGTAAATTAAATTTTTAAAACTTATGTTCACACTTAACAGAAAAAATACTTCAAAAAAAGGATAATATCAGAAAAAATGTACAAAAGTGAAAGAAATTCGCATCTGCGATTTCAAGTGCAACGATAAAAAATTAAAAAAATCAAAAATAAATAACCAGTTTCGTAGTGAGAAAAATGCATGAAATTTTACTCAACGCATTATATGTCAATTTATGTCATCATTTCAAGTAATTTCTTTAAAAAATGATTTATTTTATGTTATTTTCACACAAACATCACATCCAACTGACAACGGAAACATATGCGCGATTTTTTTATAATGTCTACGTGAACTGACTGGTCGGAGTGAGTTTCGAGGTATCATTATATAAAATTTCGTTTAATTATTTCCATCCCATGAGCATATTTTAAGGTACATATTTCCAACGGGAGACACTGAAACTGATTTAACTCCATCCGTCTTTCAAAATCCCATTATAATTACAAATCTTTATCCTATGTAACTGTAAATCATGAAACTTTTATTGCGGCTGCACTACAACATTTGGCTAAGAGTATCCTGAATGCAGTTGAAAGGCTGAATCACACGATTATAATATGGTGGTTTCCTATTATTTTTTTACTACCAAAATCGAAAGATTATTAGTAGGAATGTGCTAAGTAGGAATGATGGGGAAAGTCCGTGTGACATCATTCTGATTCCCGCTGCAGCGAGTGAGGTGACCTTGGGGCGAGGCTTGAGCGCTGATACGACACAGGCTGCTAGCAGGTAGCTGAGTACCCTGCTAGCAGATAGCGCTTGGCTTAAATAAGGATTATTAATACCCTATCAAACAAAGGAAACTTTCCGATCATAGGCAATTTTAATAGGTGATTATTAAGAGATATTTCCCTGATCTCTGTGTCTCTTGCATGCATTGGTAATCTCAGACAATGTAAAACTCCTATCTACTCGCATAGAAACTACGTCCCTGTGACGTCACGTGGAGTGGAACCGCATTGGCGCCAATCTGGCCTTTTTCAAATGAGGTTAAAATTGACCGTTGCCATTCGTCTAAACCGGTGGCAGCCAGCATCGCAGCGGCGCACAATATCCTCGCTCCAAGGTCACCTCACACATTAGAATGAAAAAACTTTCACATTAATTTTATTAACACGACCAGTTTCATCGCTGCGCGACATCATCAGGTGCATAAGATGTCCAGCACCCGCCCCCATGTATCCCAGGGTATTTAAGACTGTCATTTCCTGTATATGCACCTGATGATGTCGCGCAGCGATGAAACTGGTCGTGTTAATAAAATTAATGTGAAATTTACAAAGTTTTTTCATTCTAACATGAGACAATTTCACGAAGTTACGCCGCAAACCATTCAATTGGCCACCTCACACGGCGACAGCGGGAACCAGAATGACGTCACACGGAGTTTTACCAGCATTCATACTTAGCCGTTGCGTTTTCGCGCGCTTGAAAATTTTCACTTTTCATTTAATCGCGAAAAATAGATATCGTCGTTTAACCCTAGAAGTGCACACTTCTTTTTTCAATCATAAAGTGCACACTGGGGTCCAGCGGACCCCATAACTTTAAAAATTTTTAATTTCAACCCCCTGATATTTTTTTACTATTAATATAGTAAATATCAATAATAGAAGTGTTTCTTACACAAATATGTAAATATAAGTTATTTAAACATATTAAAATGAAAGTAAAACAATATTTTTCATTCTAAAGACATAAAAATTCTTTAAGAAAGTCACCAATCCTACTTTTATTTACTCTTACTAATGTTTTCGATGTACAGACAAATAGTTTTAACAGCTTAAGTATTACATTGTGTAGTTCATGTAAAAAAATGTTTCATATTTTTTCTTTCCATAAAACGTATTAATTTTAACAATTGAAAACAACGAAATTTTCCTGTGTATTTTTTTAAATATTTTTTTCACAAATTTCATTAGGACTTCCTATTGATCCAAAATGTACATTACTATTATTTATTTTACAGGTAAAATATAAATTTTTAGAAAAAAATGCTTTGTTGTTAATTTCTCACTCCAGTACAGGTAGTACACAGATAACTTCGGTGCTCGTCACACATCGGAGCGCGGCACGATGAGCATATAATTCTTGTTTTTCTGTCTCTATTCCTTGGGCAGAAGCTGCATCGTATTTTGCTTTGAAGGATTTCAGGTTTATCAATTGCTGATATTTCAATTTTTAAAATTTCCGTGATGGTATTCCTAATTGAAGAACGCAGGTTTTTTTTCAAAATCCGTTGATGCAAATGAGGTTTCATGAGTGACAAAGCCAAGTTTTTCAAAAATGTTCTCCGGTTTATTTTTTCATTACTATCAATATGAGACTAAAGAACCATTGCGTTTATACCAGGTTGGTCTAGCATGCCATAGAAAATCTGTATTGGCCATTGAAGGGTTTTTCTGGCTGTTGTATATTCATGACACAGTTGATCAAATGTGTCTGTTCCTCCTTTAGTGGCATTATACATGCAAATAATCTCGGGCTTTCCATTGTCTTCATTTATAGCTCCATCCAAATGAAAAGATGACAACAAAAGCACTATTTTATTTCTTTTCGGTGTGAAAGACACCTGGGTCATGTCAGGGTCAAAGGCAAATCGTGAAGATTGAACAACAGCACTTCTTGTAAAATCCACTGGAATTTGACGCTTGTTTTTACAAATTTTCACCATCGTTATTGAATAATCTTTTAGCATCTTCTTTACAAGCTCAACAGAAGTGAACAAATTGTTGCACGTAATATTTCTATTCGTGCCATGAATTGGTGTTGACAATGTCCGTTCATAATATGTCGGAAAAGTTTTATCTGGATTGGTAACTACTTTTCCTATGTAAGGACAGGCATTTACCATGTAAAACGTTTTTGCATCATTCATCATTACAATTTTTATGCAATACTTATCTGGCTATCCTTTCATATATATCCGAAAGGGGCAACGGCCTCGAAAACCGAGAAGTTGTTCATCTACAGTACAATACTCATGAAAAGTGTAATATTTCTTGCAATTATCTAAAAACCCTTCCCAAATTTCACAAACTGACGCAAAATTATCGATCGTTCTACGCTGCATTCTGGTGTTTTTATCATCAAAACGCAAGGTTGACAGCAAAAACAGGAATCGGTGCAGAGAGACATGGTGCTACGTAGATCCAAACTCAGTTGACCACAGTTCATACAAATTTGTGTTGCACGTCTTCTCCACCCCAGAAAAATATAGAAGTCCAGAAAAAGCCTCAATCTCCTCAACATCTACATCACGGTGATACGATTGAGGAATTGTGACATTTTGACGCTGCCATTGTATTTCCTCATTTGTGTGCGTCATTATTTTATTTCGTAAAGCGCTATCCAACAGTAATTCCCAAGCTTGCCGGGGAGTTTTGACGTCGCGCGCTGCTCCTTTTGGTCCAGGCAGATCCGAAACCAAATTTCGCTCTCTCTATCGATCTCCAAATGATATCAAACGTCAATGTTTGATGAATAGTTTACTATTATGAGTAATATATGTTCAAAAATATTTCTCTACAATCCATTCCATTGAAGTTTGTTCGTACGTCTTTCACTCCGAAATTCTTAAATTATTTGCAAAAGAGGAAACCAAGATATTTCACAAAAAAAGTTGATGCCCTCAAAAATCCCAAAGTGATAAAAAATGATAAATGGCATTTTAATTACTTTAAACGTATAAATACGATTATAACAAATGTATTTGCAGCAAAAAAGGCAATAAACATATGTGTTAATTTTTTTTTCGCAATTTCAAAAAAATTTCATGAAGTGCACACTGGGGTCCAATGGACCCCAGGCCATTTTCAATATTAAATTATAAAGCAATAAGCGCGTTAAAAAAATCACCACACACTAGAAACTTTTACTAAGATATAAAAGGAAATTTACATTGGTATGAGCTTTCAATATTTTGTGCATTACAAAAGTTACAGCAAAGAAAAAAACTCCTGGGGTCCACCGGACCCCAGTGTGCCCTTCTAGGGTTAAAAATCTAAAAGCGTGAAATGCGTACTCCAGGAGTAATAATCTTTCGATTTAGGCAATAAAAAAATAATAGGTAACCACCCTATTGTCGCGGAAACCATCGCAAGTACAGTCCAATCAGAACGCATGGCCCCTAAAAATGATTGTAACTCAACGCTTGGCTTTTAATTTAATGGCTGCTGCAAAAACGGAAAGTGACGGAATAAGTGACGAAAAACTGGCGGCGGAAATTACCACGGGATTCAGAAAATCATTCTCAAAATCAAAAATATAAAGCACGTATGGGTACTTCTGGGAGGAATGACTTAAGGTGCGTTTACACCGTGTAACATGTTATACAAAAATGCTACATGTAACAAATTACTTGTAACATTTGTTTTATATAACAATTGTTGTATAACAAGAGTCCATCGGAGCCAAAAATGCACAAATAAAATGTTACAGATTCAGTCCTAGCCCACCCGTCAACTGGCTATGCCCACCATTAGCCTCACCTCTTTTCTGCAACATGTTACACATTTTCCCACTTCATGTGGGATACAAAAAACTTGTTATATAACACGAATTTTGGTTTAAATGTTTAATTTGGAACAAAATGTTACATGTAACTTGTAACACGGATTTGTAACTTTTTCGTAAAACATGTTTTACGTAACTTGTTTATGCAACATGATATTTAGTGTAAGCGCACCTTAAGTTACGGACACATAATAATCTCATACAGAAGCAGAATATTCAGCCAGCAGAAATTTCCGTAATATTGCCAAAAGCTAACTTGATGAAGACGAGCTTTCTCACCTTATACATTAAAAAATGAGTAAACTTCATCCACGAAAGTTGGAAGTAATTCTACTAAATTTAAACTCTGGTGGGGGCGAAGGGGTACGTAATTGATTGCCTCAATCACCATTTTTGTAAATTTTCTGTAACGATAGAACGGACATAACAAAGCAATTGCAAAGCGGCCATTGCATGGATATTTTCATGAACAAAACGGGGTCACCATGGCTCTCATCAAAATTTTTTCGAATCTCATGGGTGTAAACTCAGCTAAAAACTCAATTATGAGAGCTAATTAAACGCACATTCGCCATAGGCGCGGTGCTTTTTCGTGTAATTACCATGCGAGACTCAAATTGATCACACATCAACATTCGGGTAATTTTTTAATCAGAGAATTTAATAGAGAGGCTGAATTATTCACCTCGACGTGGACTGCAACCGAGATATTTCTTAAGTAAAAACTCTGTAACCAACTGAAGCTACCGAGGGATCAATAAACATACGTTATGGATATTTGAGACTTCTGAATAACTTTATGGATGGATTTCTGGACTCATTCCGTGAAATAACGTGAATATAATGCCTCCGTGCACAATATCAGCTAGATCTGTCACGCAAGAGTTCACTGTATATAATTTTGTAGAAAAGCACTATCAGCGACATTAACTTCACTGAGTATTTTCCAGCACAGGTACTACACCGCCAAAGATAGCAATTCATAGTATCCCTTAGAAAACTCACCATTGAATTCAAGCCGCATTGTGAAAAGAGGGAAAAATTACACGCACGAGTTACAAGAGAACTTATTTCACCACGTAGAAATTGGATAACTTTATAGGACGAGAGTTTTACTGCCATTCCACCAAAGGATAAAGGTGAAGCTATACAAAAATGGGATGGACAAAATCCAAGTCTAATAACTTATTTCGGCGCCACCATCTGTATCTCGAAACCGTCAGACACCTTTTTTTCTGAATCGTAGGTCACTACCAAATAATGGATGGTATGCGTGAAATTTTGGAAACATAGAATAGAAAATTAAAACATTTACCTCGCGAACAATTATAAATCCTGATAATTCTACTTTTATTTATTTAACTCAGTCAAAATTAAGGATACCTAAAGACGTAAAGGCGTATAACCTAACGTAGTTCGGGACACATATCAGTGAATTGAATTTTCTTGTTCTCGGATGTAGCATAAAATAGGACAACCTTAGAAGACACCATTTAGCCACATTGTAACACGAGTTAGAGCTTTGGGCAATTTCTGGAAGTTTATAACAGCAATGCAGTGAATTGGTGAGCGTTTAATTGCAAAGAAATAAAGGATAAGCGAATTAAGATAAAATTGAGTGTAAATTGAAGGGCGAATCCAGGATTATATTCTGGGGTACACAAGGGTCTTACAGGCAAACTGCCTACGTACGCTATCAAATTACTTATTTTATTTATTCATTTAATGCAGTACAAAAACAGCAAGAGCCTGGATTACAGCGGACTCACAATAACAAGCGAACAATTTACTTATAATAAGCAAAACGAAAGCAACAATGAACAAAATAATATTCAACAGTTTTTACAAATTAATAACAAAGAATGGATCGACTTCATCGGGTGGTGCAAGGAGTAGGGGAAAATTGCGATAGAGACAGTGCAAAATGGATGAGGGATGAAAAAAAGGATAAAAAACTGGAACACATTTGGAATAGGAGTTAATGGAAGAAGAAAGTCTGAATAGAAAAGAGCGTTAAGAGACTGAACGGCGGGACCGGGGGTATTAAGGATTAAGAACAACATATGACAACTACTGTACGAAATATAATTTTAATGTAAAAGTTATTGATATTAAAATATTAATAGATGACATACATAATAACGACAGTTATCTTTTATGTTTACTTTAAACATCTTATACTTTTATTATTAACTCGCGATCAATAGCGGCTAAATCAGTACTACGGATTATTTTCATCTTTGTATGGTATGCTCCCTGTCGCAATAACGAGTTTCTGAATTTCGCGTCATACAATCTCCGTTCGCGACTTTCTTTCTATAGGGATATAACTTCTGATACCTGAATTTACGTACGAAAAAAAGGCTTCATAAAAGTTATTAATACGAAAACATTTATAAATTACATACATAATAGCTACAGTTATATTTTATGTTTACTTTAAACAGCTTATATTTTTATTATTAAACCGCGATTAATGGCGAATAAATCAGCACGGCTTATTTCCATCTTTGCATGGCATACTCTCTGTCGCGCTGTGGTGTCTTAACGATTTTCTGACTTTCTCGTCATACCATCTACTCGCTACCTACTTTTTTCATTTTACTAGAGATATAACTTTTGATACCTGAATTTACGTGCCAAAAAACTCACCTAGGACCCTCTAAATATAAATCTATTACTTATTACACAAAACAAAACGAACGTGATGATAACGGGACAGTATTAAAACTCCTGTCCATTTTTTAAGGGGTGAAGTCAAGAAAAATCCGCCATGTGATGAGGCTTCATGACCAGAGCTCCGAATGATACAAAAGAGGATCCTCAACTAGGCCTCGAGATGTTTCCCACCGCGCATTGAAATAGGTTTACAAAAGTCTCCACTCGCGTCACTGACAGACAAAGTGATCCGATTTTCAAGGGGAAATGAGGTATAATTAGGGGTGTTAACCGAAGTTTATTGGCTTGATGATGTAATCCATCAAATTCATATCTTCCCAATGAAATTCCTCGCAATAGGGTGGTTTCCTGTTATTTTTTATTGCCTATATCGAAAGATGATTTCTCCTGGAGTACGTTTTTCACGCTTTTAGATTTTTAAATGACAATATCTATTTTAGAGCAGCATATATAGGTAGCAGAGTACCTTGCTAGCAGGTAGCGCTTGGTTTAAATAAGGGTTATTAATACCTTATCAAACGAGGGAAACTTTCCGACCTTTGGCAGTTTCAATTGGTGATTATTGAGAAATATTTCCCTGAAGTCTGTGCCTCATGCATACATTGGTAATCTCAGACAATGTAAAACTCCTATCTACTCGTATAGAAACTAGGTCCCTGTGACGTCATGTGGAGTGGCATAGCATGGGCGCCAATCTGGCCTTTTTCAAATGAGGATAAAATTGACCATTGCCATTCGTCTAAACTGGGAATTATAAAACAAAATAATTGGTATATTATGAATACACTAATGGTGGGTAACGAGTCGCAATCAATGCCTTTCGTTTTCTTTGATGAAGGAAACTACCCTATTAAAAACATTACAGAGCTAATTATTGGACAAAAGTGGATAGCGCAGCACTCATCACCGCGCCGCGGACATTTTTGAAAACTAATCAAAATGCGACCGAAGTGGCAACAGAAATCTATGAACCTGGGCGTCCTCTCTGCAGTCCCCTTGACCAGAGCAACGCAGTGCGAGAGTTGACATCCGCCGACAGAGAAACCAGGAACATCACAAGTCAAACAGGTCCGTACTTCGAGAAACGAAACCCGCGTGACAACATTTGACTGCGGTCACGACGAACGTCGATAAACGTCGCCCATTATTTTCTTTTTGTCCGTGATTCGCGTCGTCCTGTCAAGCACAGCACCACCGCACTCGTTCGATGAGCCTGCGCCGTTTGGACGATTAGCATTCAAGCCGGTCATAATAGTACCACGGGAGAGGGATTTCATGAAGCACTTTGTGCGTACAGGGTTTCCACTCTAACCAAATTATAAAATTCACGGTTTTGTCCAGGTTTTCACGGTCTAAATATCGTCAAATTCACGGTCTGAGATAAGCCATTTTAGGCAGAAATATTGATGATGTAACAATCACCGCCCGCACGTTAACTATAAAAGTATCAACCGCAACAGGCGCCGTGAATTCAAACGTGGCAATGATAGTATTATTTCTCATGACGTCACCAATCGTAATCAAAATTTAGGTGAAGCTTAAGGTTGTGAGTGGCAAAATGGAGGGAGCAGTGAGGTAGGGAAGTAAAGACGTGTCTGATTTTTCGCCAAGGTTAATGAAACTTTGTACGCCGATCTTCCAATGACAGGCTCAAGATCAATGTATCGTCATGGAACAAGGCACCAATAAATGCACTTCAAATATACGTGTGGAGATAAATGTGAGGACAGTGCCTGTATGTGGCTCGGCCTTGAAACATGATTGAAATATCTTTTTTTCCTTTTGATCTGTCAATTGTAGTTCTTTTTCTTTAAGTTTGAGAGATTTTTAAGGTTTTATGATGAAATTCGCGGCTATTTCAAGGTTTTTTCACGGTAGACGAAATTCACGGCTTATTCACGGTTATAAGGTTTTCAAGGTTGAGTGGGAACCCTGTGCGTAAGTAACTGAATAGATAGCCAACCCGAGCACATCCATGCAGGGAGGCAGCTAGGAATTAAGACTAGGTGGGTTTTTAAGGGTAAATAATACTGGGGGGGTTTAGGGGGTATGGAGTACACGCCAGCATAAGCGGGAGGTTAAATATAGTACTTTTTATAACAATAATAGTAATAGAAAGTTTGAAGAACTTTGGCTTTGGGAATATTTTGATATTTTGTTCGTGAGTCATTCGTCCCCCTAATATTAGTTACTAAGTTTACCACATTAATATAATTTTATAAAATAAATTCTCTGAGCTTTTTGGGGGTTTTTATCCCCCAAACCCCCCCTCGCTGCGCCACTGCCTCCATGCAATAATATTTTCTCCGACTTATCGCTATTCGCGACACAAACTCCATTTGATACTCACCAAATTTACCCTTTATGGGGGTTTCGCCGTAACTGTACACAAGGTTTCTTGGACGAATATCTTTTTATCATACCACTTATTTTTTTACATAAAGCGACCCGGGCTTCGATGAATAATCATCACCATGAGGCCTCAATTCTTATCTGATTAATTTAATTAAAATAATAAGGCGTAAATTATTAGGTTTTAAATAATTTAATTGCATCAACCAGCTAATAAATATACGCATGATGATGATGATTTTCATCGAAACCCGAGTTGCTTTTTTTTAAATAAGTGTTTAAAGTAATAGATATTCAAATCTTAAAACGGAATACCATATATTTACACAGGAGTAAGTGAACTTGGTAGCCGTGCATACATTGTACAACTCACTAGCTGATTCAACCTAAAGATTATCTTTGGTTAGTTGAGGATAGAGCTCACCATAGGCGGATCTGGGGGGGCACATGCCCTCCCCCCAGACCTGTTACACATATGCAAGATTTTTAATACGCTCCCGTACCATTGCGTTCGTTTTGTATTACGAGGTATCCTTGTGCCCCCCCCCCCCCCCCAGAACTGAATCCTGGATATGGCCTTGCGTGTGGCCCCCCAGAAAGAAATTCTGGATGCGCCCATGGAGCTCACCCCAAATAAGGCCGTACGCTTTTGAACTTCACAGGACTGGGGGCGAATTTATTTCCACGACCCCGAGCACCTCGCTCTTCGAGGATTTTCGTTTGAGGGTGTGCTAAGGTTTCACAAGAGACTTGAACCCGGGACCCCTTCGTTCAGCAGCCAAATGCTCTACACAATAAGCTAATATACTCCCCCAATATACCAACATATCTACGATAAAAACGAATTTTTCCGAAATTGACATTACTTCCCGTATTTAAACGCAGAGGTATTGGTTGATCATGTGATAGGTTGATAGTTTACCTGTATACTTTGTTTGCTGATTACTAAGCTACGATTTTTTTAACATCAATTTTGTATTTTTATTGTACAAAGTTTTATAGTTAGATCATTTTTCATATATAAGTTGACAATATATTTCGCTTAAACGATTACGCGAGGTCATTGATTACAAGTATTGTGTGTTTGCATAAGTAAACCATTTCGCTCATTTATCTTACTGAATAATTACATTCTGTACCTAAAATTTCTGAGTTATCAAAATCGAAAGTGCGGTTTTCATTAACTGCATGATAAACAAGGGCACAGAACTGTATGTTAATTTGAAAAGATGAATTTTGTTCTGAAAACCTATTTCTTTTAGGTATTGAGATGTTTTACCGAAGTTAAAATTCACCACAAACGTGGCAAGGGACCTTATATACAAAAACAAATGAATACAGAGATGAATAAGCAAATTAAAACAGAGAAAATTTATCATCGTTATGCTCACTTATTTATCACAACTTCCCGAAGGCCGACGGTCAGTCAAACCGATGCAGAAGGGAGCGTTGGAAGAGAGGCACGGGAGTGGCATACAACCAACGGCAAAAGAACAAAAGGAATACAAGCAGGGGGCGTCGTCGGGCTGCCGGTAGGGCGTGGGTGGATGAGACATTTAATTAACTCACCTGTGGCGCGACCCTCCGCCGGCCGGGAGGAGCGGTTGATGGCCTCCTCACAACACCCGCCTATGCAGAGCACGGAGGGGGGACCAGGGAGCGGTGCTTGACGGCGCGGACTGTCGGGCTGTGAAGCCTTACCGCTGGCGTGTCAGGAGTGGGGGAGACAGAGGAGGACGATGATGAAAAAAAAGCCTGAGACTTAGTTGTGAGCGGAACGGAGGTAGGAGGGTTTGACTTATGTTTTCCGCGAGGAAAAAAAAAACAGAATAACAACCCTTTCTCCTCCCTGAGCAGCACAACCGTTATCACACCGTGCTTCAAGCGCTGAACACTAAACACAGAACCACTACCACAATACACACTCTCTCCCTATGTTTTTACGATGGGGGATCAAGCAAGGGGAGGGGGCCGAGTACTGACCCTTGAGGTACACCATCCACGGAACACCTTATCGCGCTACCACCCACGCGACCGTCACGACGCACAACCTCTTCTGCAGCCCACTCCTCTTCAAAATAAACACGCACACCCTGAATCACTTGTCCATAAAAAACTCACTCCTACGCACAGGTGCAGAGGACTAGTACACTGAAAGTAGCACTGTTTCTTCCCGGTGAAATTTCTGCAGGAAATCAATTTGAAGGTGGAAAGAAATCCCGCCGAAGCAGAGAAAGTTTGAGAATATAGAGATGGCGGAAAACTAGAAAATACGACAAACTGAATCGTTGTTATAATAATCTACACCGAGCTGAATAAAACGAAGTGTCGGATTCTTAGATGACGATGGGACACAGCTGACCTAATCACTTTTGCAATAATTGCTGTCCACGTCCACTCTTCGATCTCGGAGGAATACGGTAGAATGAGTGAAATGACACTGCGGGGCAGGACTCAGTCGGAACCCGGAAGAGAGGAGATATCACCGGAGTCAGAGAGGGAGACGTGCTAGTCAAGCGAAAGGAAATAAGTAGCAGGTGAACCGTAAGAAAGGAGAGGTGTAACAGAGGAGTAAAGAATCTAATCTTGACACTTCGGATGAGGCGGTAGACATTGAAGGCGAAATGATTCTCCCATTTAACCAGGACTCCACGTCACTGGCAGGTAATGACTTTTACTTATATGTTCACATGCTAGTCGCCATGGAATGGCGGCAATGAAAGACCAATGACTGACGAAACAAAGCTAGAAATATAAGCCGGAAGGACTAAAGGATCCGGATGAAGAAATGGACAAATTTTACACGAAACCGATTTTATAATATTTCCAAGACTTCGATCTTTATACAGAGGAACCGCGGCGAGGTTAACAAAAAAATATTGACGCTAGACTTTAGAAGAATGGAAAAAGTTCATTTATATTTGAGTAGTTTTGACATAGATTTGATCTCCCGCAACATGGCAGCAAATGGATTGGGAAAACGAAGGAAAATGAATGAGAACGAGAATAAATAAAAAATGTGAAATTTTGTGACAGGATTACTTTTAGATAGGTATACCGAGATGTGGACTGAATCTGGAATTTAGGTGGAAAATTCTATATCAATAAATATCCACCAGGAATTCGGCTAGGGGCAGTTAAAAGATCATGCCTCGATAATGGTAAAATCCCGATAGCACGAACCTTTCCCTAAGTATATCACAGATCAGGGAAGATAATGAGTAGGTTGGTACAGTAGGTCTGGCGACGTAAAGCAAACTTTTTGGTTGTGTAGGTTTGGCGACGTAAAGCAAACTCAACAGCCGGCACGGTACATAACTCCTCATGGAAAGAGTTATTAAATTAATTACAACGTCCAACACACATGCAATTACACTAGCATATAAACCTTAAAATAGAAGTCCTTTTTATCGATGTTCTTTCAGCGCCTCTAATTACAGGCGGACTTATCCCACAAAAACAGAACTCAAACCTGGTCGGATGATATTATGGCAGATTTTCAAACAGCACAGACCACTTCACTGAAACTTTAAATCGACTACTTCTCTGGCTATAAACACCGCACTTATCGCCTGGTCTCAGTATGATTGATGCAGGAATAACTTTTACACAACTTGACACATTAACTTTTACGCAAACAATATGAATGGCTTAAATAACAACTCGCAGATGGTCCGAGAAATGAGTATTCCGTACCAGAGGTAACTACCAAATTTTTCACGTTACAATCGGGCATGACCTCCTTGTCCATACCAGGTAAACTTGCACATTACACGGGCGAGACATTTCACACTCTCTGGTTCATGATAAGTCGAAACTGCGAGTGAATAGAAGGCGCTACAAGAGCTTTCATCCTGATATTTAGACTTGATGAGTAGCTACGAAAAATGTCTGCATTCTTGCCCTCACTGCCTTCTATTCCTCAGGAAAGGTCGAAAATTAATATTCCCCATGTGAATCGAGCGAAGATTGGTCACAGAGGAAAACGAAACACCACTTAGTTTCGCCAATGATGACAAACTTCACACTGTTTTGGGTCGGTTCGTCCAGCGGATCATGTCTCACCAATCTCTCTGGTCACACGAAACTTATTTTGCTGAAATTTACATTACTCCCACAGCAGCACTTGACGAATAATATTTTGTGAGGGCGATTCCTGTATAAATAAACATTTCGACACGAGTTTCCACCGAAGATCCAAGTTTGGATAGAACTTTCTAGAGGTTTTTTTCGTTTATCTACATAGTCACACGAAACTTATTTTGCGGGACCTTACACTATTTGCACAGCAGCACTTGTAGAATAATATACTTTTGAGAGCGAGAACTGTATAAACACTTTGAAACCGTAGATCCAAGCTCGGATAGCACTTGATGAATTGTTTTTTTTTAACGACGATCGTTCGGAAACTTCAACGCGCGAATAAAACTGTTCAAACCCCACTATAATTGGCACTATGTTAACAACGATATCCAGATCAGCGAGGTCGGACGGTCGCGGTCCGCTGCTGTTTGGCTGCCGTCGATTGCCGGGGCGACCGCCGTGAGGTGGCGCGCGCGCGCGATCGAGAGGTTCGCCCCCTCTTGGGCTGTTGACGGAACGGCTCGGAACCGCAAACTCGCCAGACACCTGACTGCTGCGAAGCGAAGAGAGGGCACGGGAGGCGGGCGCCTACTCGATCCCCCTCCCCTCCTATAAAACCGCTCCCCCTCCTGCCGCCACTGCAGCGCCGCAACTTCCCCTCCCATCCCTCGTGTTATTTCCCGCCATCCGCCCCCACCACCGAGCCAGTTCGGACTGCGTGCGCAGGTGCGACTGTGTTTGTCTTCCCCGAGCCACCCCCGCTTTTCCATGTGCACACATCACAAACCCCCTCTACTCCTTTCTTGCTCTCTTTGTGTCTCCCTCTCTCGTCTTCCTACGCCGGCGGGTCTTATAAAGAAAGAGGAGCATAAGGAGAATACTAGACGGGAAATAGACTGCATAACGTGAAGATTAAACCTCAAGCCGATGTCCCGCGGTCAAATTTGCATCAAAATTTGATGCAACTGACGCGCACCCTGTCCCACGCTCAAAATTTCATCCAACTGGCTTTTGGTCCTATCGCTATTTCATCGCCTGGTGTGGTCCTAAAAGTAAAAATGAGCAAAAATTGGTCTCGATAGGCGATGGAAACTCTCAACTAAGAAATCCGTAATAATGAGTTGATCTTTAATAAGAAGGAAGCGATCTTTAGAATCGCAATACAAGGAGGGATGCTATGGAAAGAATAAAAGATTTACTCTAGGTATAGAGGCCGAATTCTACAGGTTAGCTTTGTGGAGGGCATAAAATGCGAGCGAGCGAGCAGCTGGAGAAATGACTAATATGGAATGACGATTATACCTGTGAAACACTACAGCTGCCCGTTTCTATCACTATGATTATAGGATAAGGACCTTATTTTAGCAACTGTTCGATTGGGAGAGAAAAAATGTGATTTAAATGCACGTTTACAGCACTATTCATAACATCTTCTCAACCACAATGTCCATCATTTATTAATAACATTTTCCTCGCGGGAATAAATTGGCCTCACGTTTGTATCCTGGCGTTTTATTCTGCCCTCAACCTTGCTGATAACGGACATGAAAATATCCTCACTTATCGTCAATCATTATCGATAATATACGGCAACATCGGCGACCAACTCCTTCTCTAACATGTTTAGCACGCTTATTCCAACGCTTTCATACCCACTTTCCAGCCAAGGCCAAGTTCAGCATTCCTTCTTTTTTCTTTTTTTTTCCCTCTTTCATGTTCGAGAGGCCTGTTCAGACAATTTCGCCTGCTAGAAAAGACAGAACTCTTCACTTCCACAAGCTTCCAAATTTGTTTACATAAATATCGTCTTTCGTTTGTTTTTCGTCCAAATGAGATGCACCGTGGGACACCCCCGTCCCGGTGCATCAAAATATTTGCATCAAAATTTTTGGTCCAAAAGTTTTGATGCAAATTTGACCGTGGGACACCGGCTTCAGAAGTAGTCGCGTCAAGGGCGTATCCAGGATCAAAACTAGGGGGGTGGGGGGGAGGTGCAAGTCATGGTTGTTGAAGTTGTAGGTAAGATTCAAGTATGGAAAAAGTGAATGAAATCAACATTTTTAGGGAACAATAAAAGCTTTTTATTAGTTTTTAAAATTAATTGCTTGAAAAAATATTATTTTCCTTAAAGACATTTGATATTTTTGCTTTTAGGGGGGGGGGCAGCTGGCCCTTCATGCCCCTCGTTAGGTCACGTCGAGACTATATGACGTGATGATGCTTTTTTAATGAATAAAACTTATAACTCATGACCTCAGGCTTAACTGTGGAAAACCTTTATGGAAAATGGAAGAACTTCTTACCTATCAGGGAAAATGAAACAGCTTCACTAATATATATTCGAAAAAGCACGGCCTGGATTTCATAACATGAACCTTGAACTTACTTTGCGGGACTTCAAACTATTTACACAGCAGCACTTTGATGCATAATATTTTTGTGATATTTTGTTTATATCTCAAAACTACCTATATCCATTATCATTTTAAGCCCTGATGAAGGCTTACAAATAAAATGAAACTGTGCATTTTTTTAAATTTTCAACACAAGACCTACGCTACAAAAAAACTTTATTTTCTATTAACTATTAAGTAGTGGCATCGCTCCTTCGGCTCTGTATGAGCCGATAAGCATTTTTTAGCTATTAAAACTTGCATTCACTTGAATACTTTAGCAATTTTTCCCATGTAATCTCATAAGGTACTTTTTCCATCCATGCTAACTTTGCGTCCGGATACATGCATAATATATCACAATTAGCGTTTTGACCCGACGCGATACTCTACTAAAAAAAACTGCTCTACGACTCGTCGCGAGCGTTTGTGATACAATAGGGTGGTTTCCTTTTTATTTTTTATTGCCCAAATCGAAAGATTATTACTCCTGGAGTACGTATTTCACGCTTTTAAGCCGATGTCCCACGGTCAAATTTGCGTCAAAATATTTGCATCAAAATTTGATGCAACTGACGCGCACCCTGTCCCACGGTCAAAATTCCATCCAACTGGCTTATTATCATTATCGTAAACCTCTAGGTAAAGACCTGAAAAGATCGAAACTGGTTGAGTTTTTTCACTAGTACTGTATGGAATACTAAAAGGTTTAGTTTTGAATCTATAATTTCACCATACCGCGAAGTGAATTCACAAAACATTATTTCAAATATATATATACGTTCGTGACCGTCTATTTCATCGCCTGTTGTGGTCCTAAAGGTAAAAATAAGCAAAAATTGGTCTCGATAAGCGATGGAAACTCTCAACTAGGGAATCCGTAATAATGAGTTGATCTTTAATAAGAAGGATGCGATATTAGAATCGAAATACAAGGAGGGATGTTTTGGAAAGAATAAAAGATTTACTTAAGGTATCGAGGCCGAATTCTGCAGGTTAGCTTTGTGGAGGGCATACAATGCAAGCGAGCGAGCAGCTGAAGAAATGACTAATATGGACTGACGACTAACCTGTGTAACACTTCATCTGCCCGTTTCTATCTATATGATTATAGGATAAGGACCTTGTGTTAGCAACTGCTAGATTAGGAGAGAAAAAATGCGATTTAAATGCACGTTTACAGCACTATTTATAACATCTTCTCAACCTTAATGTCCATCATTTATTAATAACATTTTCGTCGCGGGAATAAACTGCCTCACGTTTGAATCTTGGCGTTTAATTCTGCCCTCAACCTTGCTGATAAGGGACATGAAAATATCATCACTTATAGTCAATTATTATCGTTAACATCGGGAACATCGGCGACCAACTCCTTCTCCAACATGTTTAGCATGCTTATTCCAACGCTTTCATACCCCCTTCCCAGCCAAGGCCAAGTTCAGCATTCCTTCTGTTTCTTTTTTTCGCCTCTTTAATGTTCAAGAGGCCTATTCAGACAATTTATCCTGCTAAAGAAGACAGAATCCTTCACCTCCACAAGTTTCCAAATCTGTTTACATAAATATCGTCTTTCGTTTGTTTTGGATCAAAATGAGATGCATCGTGGGACACCCCCGTCCAGTTGCATCAAAATATTTGCATCAAAATTTTTGTGCAAAAATTATGATGCAAATATTTTGATGCAAATTTGACGGTGGGACATCGGCTTTAGATTTTTAAATGACGATATCTATTTTTCGCGATTAAATGAAAAGTGAAAATTTTCAAGCGCGCGAAAACGCGACGGCTAAATATGAATGCTGGGAAAACCCCATGCGATGTCGTTCTGGTTCCCCGCTGCTGCAAGTGAGGTGACCTTGGGGCGAGGATTTGATCGCTGATACGACGCAGGCTGCTAGCAGGTATCAGAGAACCCTGCTGGCAGATAGCGCTTGGCTTAAATAAGGATTATTAATACCCTTTCAAACGAAGGAAACTTTCCGACCTTAGGCAGTTTTAATAGGTGATTATTAAGACATGTTTCCCTGAGCTCTGTACCTCATGCATGCATTGGTAATCTCAGACAATGTAAAACTTCTATCTACTCGTATAGAAACTAGGTCCCTGTGACGTCACGTATGGGTGCCAATCTGGCCTTTTTCAAATGAGGTCAAAATTGACCATTAGCATTCGTCTAAACTGGACTTTCTAAGACCAAATAATTTGTATATTATGAATACACTAATGGTGGGTAACGAATCGTAATCAATGCCTTTCGTTTTCTTTGATGAAGGAAAATACCCTATTTTTCTCCCTTTTGTCGTCCTGACTGAATCTTATGGGAAAACAATGTAAAACGATTTCAGTTTCTAACTGGTAACACCCAGATTTATTTCCAATCTCGTGACCATTATTACTATAAAGATAGCAGTGCGTCACTAAGGGGGAGGGAAGAAGGTGATAGATCCCCCCGAAAGCCTCAAGGAAATAAAAAAAATATTTCAAGTTATTTTCTAGTTTTGAAATGTATTACCTGCATCTTTTCTTATTCTGCATCTTTCATTTTATTGCATTTATAGCATTCATCATATTGCATTTATTATTCTGCATCTTTCATTCTTATTTGCTATGAGAATAATCATGGAAACCTGTTCTAAGACAGCAGTATTAACATTATATCATGCTAACATGCACAGCCTACAACAATATGGCATTATATACTGGGGACAAGCCTCAATGGTGTATATAGAGAGATTATTTAGGATCCAGAAAAGAGCTATACGGGTCCTAAATGACCTGAAGTCATGTGAATCTTGCAAAAATTATTTCATCAAAGAAAGAATTCTAACTCTTCCCTGTATTTACATACTTAACATAATTATATTTGCTAAAAATAACCCTCATCTGTACACACCACATCTGAGTTGTCACAAATACCAAACCAGACATCCTAATAATTTTAATAGTATATTCCACAAAAAAGCATTTTATGAAAAAAGTGTACTTTACAAAGGAATTCAGTATTTCAATAAGGTACCAGACACAATGAAAACAATGAAAGACAATAAGAAATTCTCTTCTGTGATTAAACAAATTCTTTGTAAAAAGGCTTTATATTCACTAAATGAATTCATAAAGGACAAAAATGCCTTCACACTATAGGTATAACTATAAACCACAGGATTTCGAATCCTAATATTTGTAGGATGTCAATTTTATAATGTAATATTGTATTTTGATTGTAATGTATATTGTGCCTTGGTGTACACCATAGTGTACTGACTTGTATATATCCTTTACTGACTTTATGTACTTGACTATTACCTTTTATGTACTTGATCATTACTATTGACTTGCCTTGTAAAATTGAAGGTTAATAAATTTATTATTATTATTATCTCCTTTAAGTTGAATTTTAAGTAACAAAATGATATAAAATGTATTTCCAGGCATGAAATTTTCCAAAATTTTCCAGTTGCCTCAGGGGGGTCACCATCCCAGACTCCTCGATTCCCCCCAAAGCATAAGTATTCCTAGTTACGCCACTGAAAGATAGAATTTCTGAGTCAATGTGACCTGACGCAAGTAATTAAGTTACTATCTCACGAAACTACTTATAACTTGCGATAAATTACCATTCTCGATTACTAACCACTAACTTTACTTGCATGGTGGCATGTTCGCGTCCTTAGTTTTTTCCCTTAGTTTCTTCTCAAGTTACGTTACGTTATCTCACGCGACTGGATACGGGATCAGGTGTCTTTCTTTTTCGTGCACAATAATAAGACCTCAATACAATAACACTAGGATAGATAGACTAGAAATAAGTAAAATAAACTATGCATGTTCTATCAATAACTTCTTATATTTGTAAATAGTTATCATTCGTGCAATTTTTTTGGCACTCATGCATGAAACACTTTATACGCTAACTTTTCGTTTTTCTATTACTATCTAGTAGTTTTATTTGCATGGTAGCATATTCATTTTCGTGTCCTGTCCTGCGTTCGTTTCGGACCACGTGTCGTTGTGCTGAGTGCTTGGCCTGCGCCCGGCAAGCGAGCGCGTTTCTGGTTAAGGCTAGGTATAGTGCTGCATGCCTAGTGTGGAGTCACCCCTTGCCACACTCCCTGGTGGTTGCTTCCACGGTGCCTCGTACATGTAGAATAGACCAGTGGCGTAACTAGGAATGTGCCTTGGGGGGATGGGTTGGCCTGGGGTGGCGACCCTTCCAGGCAAAACCTGGTATTATTTTTGAAAAAATGACATGCCTGGAAATACATTTTACATCATTTTGGCCATAATATATTTGTAAAAGTGCTTAAGAATATGTCCATCAATAAATATCGAAAATTACTCAAGATAACCTGGGTGGCATTTAATTTGAGTAATCGAGCCCAATGCAAAGGGCTTGATAGATATCTAGTTCTAAGTACTCAATTATGCTGTGGCCTTATCATTCTGTTTGCCTTGGACTGGGCTAAAAATCTTCTATATTACCTCTACTGTATAGATACCTTTTTCTCAACTAATACGCAACCAAACTCTACAAATGAGGTACTGAAATGGACAGCATTTTTCAGAGAACATGCGACGGCATATCTTACTTCCTAAATATTGCTATTGTTTCCTAAAATTGTTTATTAAATAATTTTAAAAAAACAAAAAGAAAACAAAAACTGGTAAATATTCCTTACGTTAACGGCGCACAAACTGATACATTTGTTCATTTGCAACAATATCCCGCATTCTTTAAAAACCTTTTATCAAAATGCGGCTGATTCCACATTCAAGTCTCCTGTTGATACGTAAGTATGAGTCATCATGTGCGTTTAACAGAGGATAGTGTAATTAATTCCAATGTTGTGTTTAAAGAGGTCCTCTGACCTCAATTTGTACATGAACATTCCAATTAAATTTGTACATAAGACCCTGCCTTTTTATCTACATTTTAAAATTAGAAACGCGCCTATCCCTCCGTGGACCTGCATTGAAAAGAGCGGGGGAAGCCCGCTGGGAGCGGGCGCAGCACGCTCGTATGAAATAAAATCAATTCAGGCTTAACCCGGTGGAAGTGCGATATATCCATAATAAAAAATCTTGAAAATGACTCAACATTTCGAAACTATATAATATATTCAGCTGTGGGTATCCACTCCCTATGCTGCATCTCACAAACCAGTGGCGTCACTAGGAATATGCTTTGGTGGGGGGTGGAGGGGAACGGGAGGGATCCCCTCCAGGCAAAGGGGGTTCCGAGATAGTTTTTGAAAATCGACATGCCTGGAACATCTTACATCATTTAGGCACTTAAAATTTAACTTTAATCAAATGCAGTTATTATGTGTCAAAACTAGACAATAGCTTTAAATATTATCTTTATTTCTCTCAGGCTTTGGGGGGGTAATCTACCTCCTCATCCTTCCCCATAGTTACACCTCTGGAATAGACATATGATGCGGGTGTTATGAAACCAGCCGTGAGAATACCAACGATGTGCACGTTCAGAGGTATACGAAGAAATATGAAGAAATAAACGAATTAGTTTCGGAATGGTTTGTGCAAGCAAGATCGAGGAATATTCCATTGTCAGGCCCAATAGTCCAAGAAAAGGCCAAGTACTTTGCAGTTTCTTTAAGAAAATTGGATTTTAAGGCCTCCAATGGATGGCTAGAGAGCTTCAGAGCAAGTAACAATGTTGTTTGGAGCAGTGTGGTTGGCGAGTCAAATGACGTTGACATGGAAACCGTAGAGGAGTGGAAATGCATGGTTCAAGTAAAAATTAAAGACTATCAACCATGCAATATCTACAACGTACAGCGTATAGAGAAATGTTGGTCTCATTAAAAGAATGCAGTCTCACCAAAGGTAACACTTATTTGTATAACATCTTACATGGGGCCATTGGCAACGTAGAAAATTGTATTCTACAGGAAAAAAAGGAAAGACAGACAAAAATGACAGATTACTTCAAATGAACAATTTAAAAATAATGCGATGCTGTTCTTTTATTATATCATTATAATTTCGTCTACGTGTAGAATTTGAGTCAAACCAACCTTTAAGGCAACGCATGCAATAGACGTGATATGACTTTCGCGGTCTTTTTTGAACTGTCAGACCCTGAGTTAAGCGGAATACTGTCTTTTCCGGAAAAAAGTGAAGGGCCCGAGAGATTCCGCTGAAGACTGGTTTCACTGTATTATCTACCTGAATACGACGTCGCACATAATTATCTAATTGTTCATTTTTTTGGGCCGTGTGGGGGAAACGAATTGCTTTACTTATCCGTTCCGCACATTGCATAGGGTTCAGTGGCGTAACTAGAAATATCCTTAGGGGGGATATGGGCCTGGGGGGCGACCCCCCCGTAGAAAACCCCCCCAGGTTCAGAGGGTTGGTCACCGGTTGGTATTCAGCGACACGTCTTATTGCCAAGATATTAATAAATGATCTTTAAATTTAAGCAGATGGTGTTACTACATGTCAAAACTCGACAATAGATTTAAATATTTTTTATTTAAATCAGGCTGAGGGGGGATCTATCCCCTCATCCCCCACCCTATAGATGCGCCACTGATAGGGTTATGGCAGTGCACTTATTAGGATAGAGCGCTGAAAGTTGATATTTTTCACCTCAGTAAATTTTTGACACTTTCGCAAACCTTAATTTCATTTGAGGGTGCTTTTAGTAATAATATGAGCAAAAATACAATCAGGGGTCAGGCAATTCTGAAATACGTGGTCAAGAGTATACAAAGACATAATTATTTGCAAAGGTTTTCTGGACCCGTGGCAGTATCACCCCGTGCCACATACACTGGTGGATGCCTACACAGTACTTCATAGATGTAGATGAAGGAGATTGAATGCTTATATGCATGCAAGAGGACTTAGAAACATATGCAGCCACTCCGCAAGTTTTCAGTGACAACCCACCGTAAATTATGAGGGGCTAATGAATAAATGCCTTCTAAAAACTCAGTTTTACTAAGATTTTGCCAAACGAAAGACGTGAAAGTGAGTTTCCTCGAGCGTGATGATCGAGTCTTGAAAAAGTCGAGTATCCTCGAACTTTTGTAAAGGAGACTTGTAGGGTTGAAGAAGAGTGCCCATAGTGTTTTAGTTCGATAACCCCTTCCAAACAATTCTGTTATTACTTTTGGTGCAATAAGGGTATTCGATTTAGCTGTCCTTGTTAGTGCCTTCGGCTAAGACCTCAGTGGATATGAAAATTTTCACGCGTGATGAGACGTATGAAAAATTTCATGAAAGTGGAAAAGGGTCCGTATCGTTTGAAAACCAATACTTACTGGATTGTTGGGGCAACAAGTTAGAGTTAGATGAGGACGTTAATTCAAAAGTTATCCTAAAAGAATTTGCGGAGAAGCGATTTTTTTCTCAAATTATCTTCGCCGGTGGAAGGAAAGCAAAAGAAATGACAGGTTTTTTAGAAGAAAGTTAAAGTTAGCCTAAATGATGAGTTGAAATTTTCTCCGCCTTTATATTACATCCAGTTACACCCATTACATCCAGTAAGTATTTTATGTGGAATTTGTGATGAACTTAGAGTGATATTCATTCCACTTAAGTCAATATGTTAATCAAAATTGTTACTTTTGAAGGTTCATCAGGTTTATTGAAATTGGTCGACCAAAATTAACAATTTGAGAAGTCCAGTGAAAGGGCCAAGGGAAGGAAAAAAGACGGATTACTTTTCGCCCTCACGCGGCACACTGTCCTTCCGTCGCCTCCTTAACCGCATGCAGGGCAAACGGCTGCCGAAAAGGCCTAGGCTATTTATTGCGCCCACCGGGAAAACACAACCACCGCTCTCTGTACACTTGTAATGAATTGCACTTTGGCCCCCGGGGATGAACGGAGTAAGCCTTTTCACCCTTCAAATGTGAATTTTCCTAGAAAATGGAAATAATAATGGAGGATCTTAGAGCCAGCACATCGCCAGAGTAGCATCCATGAGTTATTGAAGCAAAGGTGATGAGTATTCGTGGCGAAAATAATAAAAGAGGTGACAACAACCACTCTCTCAAGAGCGCAGCGAGTGTTATCGAAATGGAGAGCCAAGGAGGTGAGGCAAAGTGAAATCTCCCAGGAAGAAGCCCTTTCCATGATCGTTTCTGGTAATTTCACGAAACATCAGTACTTGCTCCTCCGACGGGCATCTAAAGAAGCTGTCCTTCCTATTGTCCACTTATCCGAGGAGGCAATGGAGGCGAGGAATAAGGACATAAGAAGATTCAGGGAGCACCATGCAAGGAAATTTTCCTTAATAGTAACGAATCAAGACCTGTCCCCTTCACTGACGGATATTTCTCAACAAATATCACAAAAAATGTCATACTATTTCATTACGTTTTTTAATTATTCACAGGTAGATATTAAATAAAAAACATTCATTTAAGTGTTTACGAAGTCATTTATTTTAAAATTTACTCTTATTATATCACTTTTTTTAAAATTTCATGTATTTCTGCATAAAAATCAAGTAAAATATTTCACAATAAATATAGTCACAAAAATTACTCACTATAAAAACAGACGATGGTGTTAGAAAAATATTAATATAAACTTCAAATTTGAAACACAGTAAAATATTATATAAACTAAAAGTCTATTTTTGTGTGGTACACTTTGAAACAAGGGGCAACGCAAAGACCCACATTACAGTCAGGACAAAAATAGCGACTCTCCCTCCTCACCATTTTTCCACGCGCATCTCGCTTTCGGGAGCACACAACACACTTCCTAGTTGGGTTTGCCTTATTTTCCGTGGGTGGGATTATGTCTGGGAAATGCCTCTCGGCAATTCGGAGGGGATGGGCTTTTTCAGGTGGCCTACCTGCCTTAGGGGAGCGAACACTTGGGAAGTATAGTTCAATCATTTAATCTATTAGGTCCAGCCTGTATTGCAAATGTGTTTTATCACCACCCGTTTTTCGATATAAAACATATGAATTCCATAAGAAAATTTCCATCAAATCAAAAAATAATTTCTTCTGATATTTATTCCCTCTTTTTCTTGGGATTGGATAGTCAGCCAAATGCTGATCTACCCTGTCAACACCCCCCATTGTCTCATTGTAATCGATAACTACCTTTGGTTTCATAACCACTGCCCCCCTTTTCTGCACCTCTTTCATTTCCCTGTTGTGAACCGTAGAGAGTAACGTCACTTCCTTCTTGTCCTTCCAGCACCAAATTTTTTCGAAGAACCAAAATTTTTCCTTTACGGCAAGCTGCCACATCACCTTTCTTCATTTTTTCTTCTTCAGCCCCTCTGGCATCCCCTTTCGTGTTCCGCGCACAGTTCCATAAGTATCACAGGAATGAGAAACTAGTTCCTCGGCCAGTTGTGGAGAGGTATAAAAACTGTCCGTCGTGACACAATACCCTTTTTCAAATAGTGGTTTCATCAGTGACAAAACCACTTGGGAGGACATTGGCTAACTTTAAAGTCTTTGTCAAGAGTAGTGCCTTTCCCGGTATAAATGATTGTTGACCAGACGTATCCAGTGCTGGACTCGCAGAGGACAAAAGTTTTTATGCCGAATCTAGCTCTTTTTTGGGGAATATATTGACGCCAACCCAATCGTCTTTTATACAGCAAGAGGCTTTCGTCAACTGTCACATCCCTTTCTGGAGTGTAAAACTCGCTGAATTTACCATTCAAAATTTGATAAATTTCCCAAATTTTATTGAGCTTTGGGTTGGGATGAGTTTGAGCATCGTACTCATCATTGTTGCAAAAATGCAAAAACTGACGAATTTTTGCAAATCGCCGGTAAGACATCGTCTCACCAAAAAAAGGGGTATTCAATATTCTCTTCGTTGACCAAAAATGTTCCTGCTTAGGTTTTCTTACAATAATTTGCAACATTATCAGTGCAAAAAACACGCATTTCAGCAGCACTCACAGCTCGCCATTGGTCTCTTGAACTGGAAGGGTTTTTCCGTAAATATTGTTCCGCATGCCGATTTGTTTCATCGGTAATAAATTTAATTATTTGGTCATCAAAAAACAGTTCGAAAAATTGCTGCACCCCACGATTTGGATCAACTTCGAAATTTACTGACGAATTACCTTCAAAATTGAGCCTTGGAGGTGCAGGAGAGGGAGTATTCACTTCCTGCCATTCCCAATTTTGGCGTCAGATCTTCATCCTCTGTCTCCTCGGGATTGACACCCGTAGGCTCGGAAAAGCTGGATTCCGAACCAGAGATTTCAATGTCCTCTAAATCGTCCGTAGGAATGTCACTTCAAGAGTCACTTTGTGTATCACTTTCCATGTCAGTATCAATTGGGGAAGGATGCTTGGGGAAAACGTCAAAATAACGCGACAGAAAGTAATTCGCAGAGGAAAAAATGTTAGCTGTGAACACTCCAAAAGACTCCGTAGACTGACACTAGAATTTTATGGAACGGGAGAGCAAGTAACCCTAAACAGATAGTAGTAAAAGGACCGAGGCAAAGAAACCAAAACATGAGGGTCAGAGGCATTGGGAAGGGAAAAATGGTGAGAAAGAGTGTTTTGGGTCATGCGCGGCTGTAAAAAGGGAAATTGGAGAGTAATAGGGGAAAACCGATGAGGGTGCAGTGGCTGCATGAAAGGGAGATCGGAGGGGAGGAGAATGAAAAGGATGAAAGGGCGGCCGCGACAGTGCGTAAAAGGAAAAGCGGAGGGGAGAAAACAATAGATGAAGAGAAGGGATGGATAAACAAGGGGGTTGGAAGATAGAAAATATAACTTCCCTGGAAGTGAGAAATTGCTGGATAGCCGAAGGTTCCATCTCAAATCTATGCACGGTCACAAATATTGACGAACTTACATAAATGAAATAATAATCAGTTGTATTTGTAGCTAAATAATAAACTGAAAACTAAAAAACGAAGATATAGTTGGACATTATAAAGAAAAAACACAATAAAGCATCACTGAGCAAGTTAATTTTCGGCGCGAAGATTTTGACACCATATTGCTGAAAAAGAACATTATCAGAAAGTTCCAGACTACTCTTACGTAATTTACAGAAATGGCTTTCGAACACGCGACCTTTGGAATAGCAGCTTGGACGTAATTCATTTACGAGGTCTCGTCGACTACATTGAAGAGTAAGTAATGATAGTTTTGCTTGGTAGTGTATATAAAATGTTTCAAATCAATTTATTCACTGAATAAAGATATTACATCCTTTCCGATATCAAGATTCGAACGCGCGACCTTCAGATTAGCAAGACGGCACTTGTCTGCCGACTCCCTTCGGCTGTTCCAACGATTGATAAAAACACTGAAAAGTCATCACAGTTATTTACAAAACGCATTAAATATGTTTCTTCGTTTATTTATCATACTTCGATATACAATAGGTTTAGAAACATAAAAATTACGAGAAATTATAGATTTTTCCCCTCTTTCGGACCTCGAAAAAACGTATAAGTTTGCAGTATATCATGCATCGTGAAGACACGTATGCACTCTCGCGGAAAAACTACGTACTTCTAATAAGGGGACGAGATATCTCGTCCAGATCACGATAGAAGAAGAGAACTTGACATAGGACGAGTTAACTCGGCCGCGTCAGTTTTTGCGCGTCTTCTTAGGACGAGATATCTCGTCCGAATCAGGAAAGGGGTTAAAAGATTACTACTAACTTCAGATGCAATGATATCAAGTATTTCTAAGGTTCAAAGAAGGAAATTACTTCAATTACCAGTCGAGGTGAGAGTTTATTAATCCTGGAAGAATTGAGTGAGCAGTGATGATGACAGTGATGAGGATTTGTCGGATAGTGATTACGAATGTATTTAAATTTTTTCGTAACAATGACTGAGAAAGATAAGGAGAAATTTTAACTTATTTCTTTGATCATGAAAAAAAACCCAAATGAATGGAAAATATCATTTAATTTTTCGTACCAAATCATGTGCCCGTTAAATTGATGCCCCACCGCGTAAAGAGCTTATTGCAAGCGTATCAATAAAGTTGGCGTTTGACATGAGTTAATGGAGTTATGAAATATTGTTTATAACATTTAAATGATTGTAACAATGCCTCCGTTGAAACTTGTGAAATAAGGAACCCCGTTTAAAATTGCTTCCAAATCCATTGGCACGTTTCAAGGAACTATAAAATTGTCTACTTAATTAGAATTAGATGATAATATTTTTTGAACTGTTAATGCAGTACGATAATATTAATAATAGACTTTTAATATAAATTTCCAAATAATAATAACTTATTTTTCGCATCAAATACGATAAAACATATGAGAAAGTAGAAAATGTTCTCTTGGTTTATTCAAAATCAATTGTTCAAAGATTGTCCAAAAATAAACAATGCAGTCATTTCAAACGCATACAGGTATATGTTTTAAATAACCAATTCTGTTTTATGATATGCATAATCTGTTTTTACCCTCGCCTGGATAATTTCAAATTCCAATTTAAAAAAATTAATTGTGTAAACAAAATGTGAAATAACAATAAAAGTATTGCAAATACATAAAAAATAGTTATAAATTCAGAATAAGCGGGTCAAAAAAATAGGAATTGACCTTAGGGTCAAATATATACATAATAACAACGGCGTATTTAATTTTGGCCAGCTTTTTTCGATTTGGGACCACTGTGAGACGTCACCAACTGCATTGGCCAGCGGAAAGTGATCTGTGGAAACAAGTCCACCAGTTTCAAATTTTGAAAATAATAACGCGAATAGGGTTTCCTCCATGAAAGAAAACGAAAGGCATCGATTGCGATTCGTTACCCACCATTAGTGTATTCATATGTGTTACCTATTATTTTATTCATAATATACAAATTATTTGGTCTTAGAAATCCCAGTTTAGACCAATGTTAATGGTTAATTTTAACCTCATTTGAAAAGGGCCAGATTGGCGCCCATACGATGCCACTCAACGTGACGTCACAGGGACCTAGTTTCTATACGAGTGGATAGGAGTTTTACATCGTCTGATATTACCAATGCATGCATGAGGCACAGAGCTCAGGGAAATATTTCTTAATAATCACCTATTTAAATTGCCAATGGTCGGAAAATTGCCTTCGTTTGATAGAGTATGAATAATCCTTTATTAAGCCAAGCGCTACCTGCTAGCAGGGTACTCTGCTACCTGCCTGCATTGTAGCGGCGCTCATAGCCTCGCACCAAGGTGGCCCCGCGGCACCCGGAACGACTTCACTGCTTTTCTCAGCATTCATACTTTAGCCGTCGCGTTTTCGCGCGCTTGAAATTTTTCACTTTTCACTTGTTAACCCTCTCATGCATGGTGTCCTCATATGAGGACGCCAAATGTCTCTCGCTATAATGTAACCATATGTAACTGTGTCGGTTCCCTAAGCTCCTATCAGCTTTTTCATGATGTTCCGATCCAGCAGAGACAAAGAAACTTCATATTAGTGCTTTATTGTCCCTCTTGGAAGTCAGCAAAGGAGTGGGGGTAGTGGCGCTGTGATCGGAGCGTGGATGCTCATTTTCGTGCTGTGATTTCATGGGTCTACAACCAGTGGATTTTGCCTTTGAGTATAAATATTTGATTTTTGATGTTAATTTAATTATTTACGGCAATAAGTTAAACAAATTTTATATCTATAAACATGTTTACGGGACAAATGTCATGCGTCCTCAAATGAGGACATTATGCGTGTACAAGGTCAAATGCATGGATAGTATGGAGTTTTGTTTATTCCAATATTTTTACATTCTTACATGCTTAGAAGCTCAATGGTAATTACTTTGAGTGTTATTTATTATAAGTAATGTTGTATGATATTTACAAACAGTACAAAGACTATGTAACTATTAGTTCATAATTTCTATTGCCAATATCTATACAAGTTTTGCGATAAAGTCGCTATTGATCCTTTCAAAGGAAATGAGCTTGCATTAAAGTTATTTTTATCACTTCTAAGTAACTAAATGTGACTTGTATTTTTATAGCAAATATTATAAATTATTTAAATATTAATATTTATAAATTAAGGGAGGCATTATTTGCAATAAATAAAAGAACGTTAGTAAGTCATGAGATTGTAATAATCAATAGAGGTAATTGAGATAGTATATTTGTGAAGAAGACTTGTGGCATGTAAGTTTTTTAAAACTGAGACTTAATTATAGAATAACACAACCTACTGAGTTCTCTTGCTGATATAATATGATGAATAGCAACCCAAAAGACCAACTAAGCACGTTATTGACGTAAGTATTTGGTGCTCCAGTTCCCGTTTTTTTACTGTTTGAAATTGATAAAATTGTCATTCGCTAAAATTCTAAGTATATTTAAGCATCACAATCAGTATGTTGGTTGGAACAATATATATTTATAATCGCTTCCCAAAAAATATTTCATTGATGACCTTGTTTCAACTAGCTAACAAGTGGCAACACTTCCTCAGGATCGCATATGCATCTCAACTAGATCAAGAAAACGACTCGAGCAGAGTCGGATTGTTGAAATCCTCAATAATGAATCAGAGGATGGAATGGAATGGGATAGTGATGGCTCTATCCATGATCCAGGGAACACTTTAGAAATATCTTCTTCATCTGATGAAGATACCGTTGGCATTGCAACATCCAACAATTGTGCAAGTACAAATACATTGATATCTGTGAGTTTTGGGCGATCGCCATCCTCAGCTAATCGTAATGCAATATGGTTTGCTGAAAAGGATAACCCTTCATTAGGAACTCCCCGTTCGACTTATTCACGGATGATGGTAAACTTCAATGGGGAGTTTCCTGTCGATTACTTTTTAGGTGTAATTGCAGAAGAATATATGAAAGATTTAGTGGAGCAAAGTTGCCTATATGCATTTCAGAATGGCAAAGAAAATTTTAAACTGCCTATTTTGGAATTGAGAGTTTTTCTTGGAATTACTCTTGCCATGACGTACGCAAAATGTCCTAGAGTTAGACTCTATTGGTCTCCAGACACTGCACTGGTTTGAAACTTTCATAAGTGGCTGAAAACGTGACTAATAACAGGTATGAAGAGATAAGGCGATATCTGCACGTCGCATATTCTTCTAGAATACCAGAAGATAACAGGGACAAGTTGATTAAAACCCGGCAATTTTTGGAAATTCTCCACAAATCATTCCATAATTCCCTTGATCCAGAAGAATTACAATCGATAGACAAGATGATAATTCCTTTTAAAGGGTGCTCATCCTTGAAAAATTATCTCCCAAAAAAACCAAAGAAATGGGGATACAAAACGTGGGTAAGGACTGGGGCATCTGAATATGTTTTCTGTTTTGAATTGTACCTGGAGGCATGAAATAAATTGGAATATGATACATTGGAACATAAAGGGAAAACAGGTTAAAAGAAGCAGTAAAAAAGTTGAAGGATGTAAAAGACCTAAAGAAAGGTGGGAGTTCTCCCATTGCTACTTCTTCAGATGGTATAACCGTTGCATGGTGGATTGGCAATAATGCAGTGCATACTATATCATCATACGCCGGAATTCAACCCATGGGAAAAGTCAAAAGATAATAATGAGTACGTGGATGTAAACCGACCCGTGAGCATTGAAATTTATAGCAAGCATATGGGAGGGGTGGATCTCATGGATTCCCTTGTTGCATTGTACAGGAACGATATACGCAACTCAAGGTGGTATATGAGGATATTTCACCACATGCTGAATGTAGCGGTGGTTAATGCCTGGCTATTCTGGAGGAAAAGCAATAATGTACCAATGGTTGTACTCGAATTCAAGAGTAGGGTGGCAAACGGACTGATTTTCAGTGGCAAAGCAGAGCAATCGAGAAAAAGGGGACGGTCAAATTCATTAAGCCCTTCTTCGCAGCCGATGAAGAAAAAAAACAGACCCATAAAGGACATAGATGAGCTAAGAGTAAGTACATGTGGCCACTATCCAAAAAAAGTAAAAGCAATAACACAAATGGGTGTCAGGACAAGAGATGCACAAGCAAAACCAGATACATGTGCGGCACTTGCTCTTGGTCCCGCTATTTCCGGATTGTTTTGAAAGTTTTACACGAAATGTACATTCAGGGGCCCAAAAATATGTATTGTCATAAATTTTAAACATTTTGTTACTATTGTAATTTTCGGATTCATATTTTAAAATAATAGTTTTGCAAAGTTATTATAAATGTTTGCTTGTAATTTTTATGTTATTTTCCTTGCCTTGCTGAAAGGTTGATGTTAAAAATATTGAAGGAGATATCATTTATACATTAACAAAATTTAGTAACAAATACCTGAAAAATATGTTTCTATGAATGTTAAATAAACAATTAAAGACATAACAATAATAAAAGTAGAGTTGAATATTTTTTCTACCTAAAAGATCTAATTCATAAATTCAGCGGATTTTGTCACGATGACCTGTTTCAGGCATAATGTCCCCATATGAGGACGTCAAAATTTTGCCATGTAATGGCAAAAATGTTTATTTATAACAATATTACTTCAATATTATGGTCAATCATACGAAGAAACTCGATTTTAAAAATTTTTATCGCTTGAATTTAGTAACTCATGCATGAGATGGTTAATCGCGAAAAATATATATTGTCATTTAAAAATCTAAAATCGTGAAATGCGTACTCAAGGAGTAATAATCTTTCGACATAGGCAATAAAAAATAGGAAACTACCCTAATGCACTATCTCGAAGTACTCCGCTGAGAAAAAGAATAGAGAGTAAATCGCCAACAAAAATTTGGAAGTTTGTTAAGTAACTAATACAAATGGAGGGGACATGTGCGATTGGCAAGGAATTGTAAAACAATTTTAACTTAAGATTTCTTAGATATTTCACTTCTACTTATACTACTAGTTTTTTACACGACGCGACCCGGAAGCCTTAAGAAAGAAGTCAAAAACATTCTCCTTTCTGCTGTGCTTTAACTTTAAAGTAGCAGCCAAAAATATTATTACTATAATAAATATCATTAATATTCTTTCGTGAGTAAAAATGACTCAAATGACCCTATAATATTAATATTTTCCGCCAAATCCATTAAAATGAATGGATGAAAAATAGCATGAAAAATATCATAATGCATTTCGCCGGCGCACTCCTCATAACGGCTTCGCCGTTCCTAGTAGCTCCGCTCCCAAATTTCCCGGGGCCAGGGGGAAAGGGAGGCATCCCGCGGCTAAAGTTTACTTTTACCGAACTGTAATGCAGTACTTCATGTAAGTGCAAACTTCGTAAGAAATCGGTTGGTAGAAAGTGCACGAAATGTGTGAATCTTTTAGAAATCGAAGTTTGTGATTTTGGAATTGTTTAATTTTTATCACTGTAACCAAGGGCTATGAAAACAATTTGTTTACCAGCATGTGATAGAAGATATTATCTGCACATATAATAATCGTTTTCATTATCCAACCCACGAAACTACGTCGAGGGCAGTGGATCGTAAGAATTTTTTCGGTAAAATCTACTTTTGGACGGATGTTTCGTAACGTTGCACATACATATCCACTCTAAAAAATACAGAAAAACGTGATTAAATTTAACAGCTTTCATAGGTAAGAGAAATGACCCACATGGCATCCATATTTCAGGAGTAGTGGAGTAAAGGCAGAGGTCTGTCAGGAAAAAATGAGAAGTGCCCGATATCAATGCAAAGTGAAGAAGAAAAATCGCAAATCCTTCTCCACGAGACTCTCTCTGAGCGAGATAAACGAAATTTCACGAAGGTCATTTGGCAATTATAGAAATTCCTTGTCACCTGTTTTCCTGCCAGCAAAGTCAAATGGACTTTACTTTAATTCGATTGTACTCTAACTAATACTAATAACTCTAATAACTAATACTCTAATAACTTTTTATTACGTTCAATTGTATTAGGCTCAACTATGTGGAAATTAATACACGAAAATGAAAAGGAGACTTTGTTCATTTCCACAGATTTATTTTGGCGGTACGACATGTTTCGACCAACGAGGTCATTATCAAGTACAAAAATTTCGAATGTTAAGCAAACATATATAGGTACTCTTGAAGGGGTTAAGGAAAACAGTGGAAGGAGTGGGTATCAGGAGGGATGGGGGGGAAGGTGCTGGGTTGGAAACCCCAAGTGGGGGTTGTATTGAGAAAACAACCGTTGGAGGACGGCGCTGGTGAGACGGAGGGAGGGGGTGGGGTTGGTGGACTGGAAAGGGTTTTTCCGTGAGTCGGGGTTAAGGAAGAGGTAGGTAATTAGAGGGTGTGGAGTGGGGTGGTAGGGTTCTGGATTTTTGTCCGTCCGTGATTTTAAGGCACACTTGTAGGAGTGGGGATAACCTTTCTTAAAGGATGTCGTTAAGTAATTGACCGTTGGTCATATTCCTCCTTATTTCTAGTTCCTCCATTTTATCCAATTTCCTTCCTTTCTTCTCTACATGTAGAATCTCCGGCAAAATCGCTATCATGATTCCCAAAGATGTTTCGCAAAATGTGACTGCTCAAGATTGCAATTTAGGTAGCACCTCTTATGTTCTGCTATTCTTCTCTCGAACTTTTTATTAAGTAATGTGCGAGACTGAAACTCTTACTGAAAATTACCATTTAGGTATTATATCAAGTAAAAGTTAAAGTAAAGGAATCCAACGGTAACAGTCGAAGTTATGATCGACGAAAGTGTACGCTCGATGGATTCATTTGGATACTTAAAGTGTTATATTTAGGATAATGAAAACTATATGCAATTTTGGGACAGCAACACACCTAATGCACGTATAAATTATAATTGATAGTAACCATTTCTTAAAAAGATATATCGTTATTAATTCATATCGATAATTGTAGCTTTATCCCATGCAATTGTAAGTAGCTGTACGATATTTTCAGAGTATTACCTGGTCGGTAATGTAAGTATTTGGTTATATTTAATCCCAACCTTGGTTCTCATTTTATGTCATTTGAATAGTTATTTGAGTGAAAATCATATGAAGAGTTAATATTACGGTAACTAAAAAAATAAATTTTAAGCTAAATAATCCAGTTAATATTAATGAATTTGTGATCCATACAATTATCCATTCGAAATAAGCGGTCGCCAGCGTTATTTTTGTGGCTGCGGAAATTAAATATTATATTTTGTTTAGTAGGAAAACAATGGATTCATGCTACATATCATGTCCAACGACGTGTGACTTTTACCAGTAATGATGCTTCTTAGCTGCACTTCCGCAGGTACTTATTAAACTGAATTCCATTTTAGAGTTTAAACTGCATCTTTCGAATCGATATCTTCTACACTGGAGAGCATAGTCTTACCAGTATCGAAAAGTTATATTGTTGCTTCAAAGTCGCTTTCACTTCCACTCCATGATCAAAAACCGAACGCTTGCCTGAGCGTAGAGGTAGCGTCAACGGAAAGTTCTACACGTTCCGTGTGGCTTCATTGACTCTCGGTTCACTCTCCGAAATTCCTGTACCCCAAGCACGAAGGAGTGCATGGAGGGTACCTCTCAGCACCGTTGACGCGTTCCAGATTGGTCGTTTTGCATTGTTGCTGTGATGTAAGGTGTTATACAAATAAACAGTTATTCGAGACGGAACAACAATGGGTGCTTTCCATTCATATAATTTTCTTCTAAGAAATTACTGAGCTGTATTTCTAGTTCCTTAAAAAGTTTTGAATCATCGCATTATCCATGCTGCCATTCAGAGGCGTAACTAGGACTATGCTTTGGAGGGAGGGGATAGCCTGGGGTGGCGATTCCCCACCTTCGTTGGGGAATTTTTTTGAAAAATAGCATGCCTGGAAATACATTTCACATAATTTTCGCACTAAAAAATTAACTTTAAGCAGACGCAGTTATTAAATGTCAAAACTAGACAATATTTTTTATTTCTCTGACGTTTTGGGGGGGATCAATCCCCCTCACCCCCCATAGTTACGCGTCTGCTTCCACTTTTGTCTTACAGAACTGATTTTTGTGGATATCGTCTAAAAATTGTTTAAAAGTGCAATACTCAGTTATGGACAATTCAGTCAGCTAATTTTGTTTGAAAGTCATTAAGGGTGCGATTCATAGACGACACTTTAGGCTCACGTGTCACTTTAGACGGCTAAAGTTTTCTTTACGCCCTCCATAGACGTCACTTTACGCTGGATTTGGCTAAAGTGTCTCTTTACCGTAAAGTGTCCAACCGCAGCTCACTTTAGCTCTAAAGTGGCCTTCCGTAGAGGAAAATGGCTGACGTTGTGGATATCGTGGATAATGTTGAAGATTGGGAAGAAATTGCCGAGGATATGGAGATGCTGGTAGAAAATCAACGGAGGCGGTATATAAGAGATTTGGAAAATTATGGAATTTTATGGTAAAGATGATTTCCGTCGAAGATATAGGTTTTCAAAAATTGTGGTAACGGAGCTCATCGAACTCTTCATTGAAGATCTTCGCTCTGTGGATAGAAGAGGGCTACCTGTTCCTCCTATATTACAGCTGCTGACTGCTCTGCGGTATTATGCCACAGGTGAGAATATATTTATGCGAATATATTCCAGTTGTTCATATTAACTTCTCTCCGTGAGTTCAAGAGTAAGCTATAGCATAAATTATACATGATACATCATTATTTATACCTTAAACCCCGCAAAAATAATTTAAGTAATGGAGTTGATGCATGTCTTCACATATTAAATGTCATTTCATTGTCTGAGGTTCGTAGAAAATAATTTGACGGAGGTACTTCACAAAATAGTTGAATACATTTCAACCGCTGCATGCAATGAGATTTAAGTCGACGGCCTTGTGTTACCCCTACGGATAGTGAGAGGCAAATATAGCCCGAGGAATTTGTTGCATGCATTTCGGGGTACAACAACGTTGATGTTGAGTTACCTTGTATATCTGTTCAAAGTGGTGACTTGGTGTTCCCTTTCATGAAATCTTCTACCATGGTGCTTCTTTTCAGGAAATTTTCCGTTGGTGGCTGCAGATTTGGTAGGAATCAGCCAATCAACGGTATCGCGAGTTATAAAAAAAACTTCGATACTGATTGCCAGATTATTTCCGCGGTATGTGAGCATGCCAGACGCTGAAGGTGCCCGAAGGAATGCTGTGGCCTTCTATGCCAAGGCTAGATTTCCGGGAGTGCTAGGGTGTATAGATGGAACACACATTCCTATTAAGGGTCCCGGTGGAGAATACGGGGAAATATTCCGAAATAGGAAAGGACTTTTCTCCTTTATTTGCCAGGCAAGTGCCATTTAAACCCTGCCTTGATAACTATATGTATTTTCTAATATTTGTTCTTCTGTTGAGTTGGGTAGCCCTATTGATTGGAGAAGTTTCATTTGCGTATATTATCCTAATTTGCTAAAGTGCACATTTATTTCCTGTGAAGTTCAATCACCCTATCAAAATCGTAAGCCTGGCTGTAGATTTGGGATTTGCGGTGGAGGTCCTTGATATACTGCATATTATGCTTGTATTTGGCTTGGAAACGGCTTCCATCAATAATTGTTTTATAACCTTTGGAAAGATTTTGGTTGTTGCCTGAAGAAGTACTTGTTGTTGTGAATGGCTTGCAGCTCATCTACTTCTGGATAGTTCGAGAAACACATTCCATTGTAAGGCTCCCATAACACTTACTACAATTTGAATGCAGATGGCAATTGAGAGCTCTTAAACAATGCTATACCATACCAACCTTGCCGTGTATGTGATATGAAATTGCTTGCATTAATGAACTTGCATGAGTGAATTCATTGCAATTATTCCTGCTGATTTCTATTTTGAATATCCATTATGAGTACAGTGGCCAAAAATTGATTGTCCAGAAAACATGCCATTGCACTTGTTAATTTAAACTAATTTTGCAATAAAAGAATATCCTTAATATTTACTCCTTTTCTTTAAATTGTAATGGCTTATTGGCATGCAGTTTTTCATACTGCATTGTATTTTCCTAGGGAATTAGAGGTTTCCAATTTCCTCATTATGGCTAGGGACTAGAAGTTAGCTAACTTCTCAGAGAAATGCTAACAAATATCATGCAATGTGTAAGATTAGTTTTCCTGTTCACTGGATATCGTGGAAAGCATTTTTTGATATTATTTTTATTTACAGGCTATTGTGGGCCCCAACCACAACTTCATCAATTTCGTCACTGGTTGGCCTGGTTCAGTTCACGACAATACCATTTTTCTGAGAAGTGCTGTGTGTGCCGTTCTGCAGAGGAGAGAATTCAGGGAGGTATTGCTGGGAGACAGTGGATATGCATGCCAACCATACTTGATGACACCACTCCTGAACCCCACCACTGAGGCTGAGAGGAGGTACAATAATTAGCACATTTCCACAAGGAACATTGTGGAAAAAACATTTGGAATTTGGAAGAAGCGATTTCCGTGCTTACTTAGGCGAATGAATTTTAAATTGGAGTCGATGACCACTGTTATAACAGCAACGGTGGTCTTACATAATATTGCTGTGAGAGAGGGTATTGTGGATGAGGTGATACCACTCTTGGCTGAGGTGGAGGAATTCCATCAGGATGATGGAGTTCTGGGTGCTGCAGCACGGAGAGCTCTCATAGAGAGGCACTTTACGTGAACGGCCAGCCAGGCTTATTTTTAATTTTAGTTCTTTTTGTGAATAGTTTCACTGTACCATAATCACACTGTATATTTATAATAAGCATTTTGTGTACCATTGGCTGATTTTTCCTCTGCTGGGGCCTTCCCTCTACAGCAACTGGGGAGGACAAAACCCTGTGATAATCATCAAGTCATAAGTATTCTTTCCATTTTCCATTACAATGTGGTAGAGCTGATTTTAAAATATGTTGGACTGATGATTAGCTATGCCAATTGATGGATGATTTTGCACACGCTTTTTAAAACCTCAAAGTATTACTAATTATTTTCTATTTGCTCAATATTTATTGTCATGAGTTATGTCATTATACGGTTTGCTTGTTACCTGAACACTTTTATGGTATAGAAACGTTTACATCTGCGTACACTGTTTATACTGATTTCTTGACCAGAAGGAATACAAATTTTGGATTTCTGAAATACCCTGAGTTTTCTCCCGGGAATAGTAGCCTTTTTAATTCTACATATGCAGATGCGACATTTCTCTGAAAATGAAACTTTAAGGTTGTCAACCTGGTTTAAAGCCTTTATAAGAATTTTTCTGTGCTGTCCTCATTAATTGAAAATTTCTGTCTACCTAAGAATCCTTTCTTGGATTTGTTTAAAATTTTATTAGTCAATGCTATTGTGAAACAAAAGTAAATGTGTTAGAACGTAGGTTTCCGCGGCGATGGTTTCATCTCTGCATTTCTTCAGGGTTTCCTTCCGCGTCAGCTTGTTTGTGGACAACAGTTTCGCTGGCTATCCTGCCAGCGTCTTCAGGTCGAAGGTGTCAGCTGTCGGTTTCTGCTTCGCTTATATACGCCTACGGTATATATACCGTATAGATACCGTAGGCGTATATAAGCGAAGCAGAAAACGACAGCTGACACCTTCGACCTGAAGACGCTGGCAGGATAGCCAGCGAAACTGTTGTCCACAAACAAGCTGACGCGGAAGGAAACCCTAAAGAAATGCAGAGATCAAAATAAAATGTATTGGAAATACTTGCAATGATCATGTTTTTGATAATTTATACCAGTAATAGATACATTTTTGTAAAGCTAATATCTACTGGTCATTTACGTAAAAGATTTTGTAATACAATGTTTGAATCAAATTTATTATCCTGTGGTGGGGAAAGGTTGATTCTTAAGCTTGGGTCAAGGTTGCATCCAAGAATCAGAGAAGATCCATATTACATTGTCACTGAAGGGTGAAAAGACCAACTTCATGTCTGAAAGTACTTTCTGTTCAATTATGAATTGTTAATTTTGCATGCTATTCATTCTGACTTTAATATTACTAATGACTGGGTATGTATGTTGACTCTGAAGTTATAGTTGCTATATTTTACAGAATAAATATTTTTCATCTGTAATTACCTCCTCTTTTTATTAAGTCTTTAAAGTTAGCCTTGATCTCCGTGCAATTCATTTCTTACCTTGCTTACTAGGAGAGAAAAGTTTCCTGAATGGGCACCTTCATCACTTACTTATCCCATTTCCACTCCACTTTCGTTGACCTTGTAATTAATCTGAGCCATGCAACAACTATTCTCCTCCTGTCTAATACATAAGTACCTAGCCTTGAAAGGCTAAGGTTAGGTTCACGAGAGTACACCTGGTTACCCTGCTTCTATTTGATGCGGTTACTTCCTTGATGCCTATGGCTTTAATTATGAAATTCGCACATTCCGGGAATGGAATGTTTTTCTTAAGATGTATTTTTCTCCCTCTAGTCATTTCCCAATTTATTTACGTATTTAAAGTAAAAGAAATATTAAGTTTAAGTTATTTTACTTTGATTTTAATAACTTCATTGTGCTTCCTGTACATTTTGTCGTTGAGATGATTAGTAACAATTTCCACTATGGATTAATGCACAGCACAAAGTTAAAGTCATGTATCTGAATGTAACTGCAGTATATCAAGTCAATAATTGCCTTTCTCTGGTATCAGTTGTGGACCCTTCTTCCCATGCAAGAATGCACGTTGCAGTCATTGTCTTCGCATAGCCCTGATGATGGTTCCGAGAGGGTAAGAAGTTACATACAGACTATTACACCACAATAAAATTTTTAAAAACTCCCCTTAAATTCCTTTCAAATGGAGAAATAGAACCATTCATGCGTGAGAAAAGTGAAGAGGCAAGAAAAATTCAGATAATATTTAATAATTTATTCACTAATTAATATTTAACTGTCTCTTCAACACTAACAATTTTAATCTCTTCTCCTCCAACTCAAGATCATGGATTTCTTTTACATTCCTCATCTTCTCCAGAAAAAGCAATTCCTCGTGCTCCAGCCTTTTCTGATGCAGCTCACGCATTTGGGAGAGCTCTTCGTCTGCTTTCGTTTTCAGGAACTTGGCAACCGCCTCTCGAGGGGTGTCCACCTTCCGCTTTTTGCTCCCATTGACTGCAATAAAATAGACAAAGAATAGGGTAGTTGTAGTTTCTGTTTGATACCACAAGCAAGCATAACATAACCTGTTGGCTTCGAACCATATATTTTCTTGCTAAGTAGCCAAAAGACTAGCACCCGTAGCATTGGAAGTGATTAGTACTTCATTATTTTACATGAAAATCGTGTAATGCTCAGTGAGGCCATTATAAACAAAGCATAACATACAGTTGCAATGCAGCAAAAAGAAAACATCAATGACATTATAAACACGGAGTAATTGAATAAGAAGTGCATGAACAAATGTCTTTGAATGTTCCATCCCATTAATGAAATGCTTCCAAGAGCCAAATGCAATGCAATTCAAGGTGGGTGAGTTTCATTGGTCATAAGAAGGAAGGTAGGCAGGAACATTTTATTTACAATAATTGAATGACGTGAGAGGGGTTACATTGTATACTTTGCAACAGAGACAGGTTAAGTGAGGAGTGAAGCAAAAGTCTCTCTTGATACATACTCATAAGTTAAAAAGACAAGTACGGTACATCACATATTTTGTCATGGGGAGCTAGATGGAGTATTTTGGATTGATGTCGGAATTTCCACGTATGCAAGAAGGAGACTAGGTTTTTCCCTTTTATACAGACATCAATTCCACAAAGACAGGGCTCTCTAAATTTGCAACATGCAAAGGCAGAAAGAAGTGTTGAATTACTCACCACAATTAGTGGGTCGGCATGGTGTATCCTGAATCGCCACTTCATACTCCACCTCATTCCGCGTTGTTTCCAGCGGATCTGGGGTACAATGGAAGGTTATCATTAATATCTTACATTAAGTTCAATGGAATATAAATGCAGAAATATGACATAGGTATTGGAGTGACTGGACATGTACACACCTTCGTCGTGATCAACAGGATCTGGTTCCCTTGCTGGCTCTACCTCTAATTCAGCTGGGGAATCAGAGGAAGTTGACGTGGAAGACCCACCAACTCCGTCGGAGTCGAACTCGCTGGAAATCCTCATATTGAGGTGGGGCATCACGGTGTCTACCCGTGCTAGGAAAGGGTCGACCACTGCCCTTGATGGGCCTCCGCCACCTGTGCCCAGGCTGTGCTGCCTGGCAGCAGTGTTTGCCTTCCTGGCAGCAAACTTAATGTTTTCCCAGCTCTTCTTCAAAAGTTGCCAGGGCCTCCTTACCGACGCCCCCTGGGCGTTGAACTCCTCCTCTATCTGAAACCACCCTTTCTCCTTCTCCTTCGACGAGACCGCGTCCGTCCGTTTGTTTTCGACGACATTCCGATATTTCACGGTTAGAGTGAGCAGGGTCTCCTTTTCCTCCATAGAAAGATGGGGCAACCGCTTGCGATCCGCCATCGCAACGAAATCAATACAAAAAAACTGGAAAGAACTTACTGAGCTAACTAAAGATTAAAAATATGCTAAAGACTATACCACGACCTAACGAATATCAGCCTATCTATCTATAAACTATCTAACTAAAAGAAAATTTAACTTACACTATATGATTACACTAATGACCTATACAGCAGATGAATGGAAAAAAAACCGTCAATGGAAATAATTGAAGTTAACTAAATGGACTACCGATCTAACGAATATAATGCAATTTGTTAGTAACCTAAGCTAAAATTACAAGTAAATGACACTAGGAATAAATTTCTTACGTTATATTACGTTTCTACTCTATTGATCTACCTTCTAAATGACGCTACCCTATGACAAATCTTATAACTAAATGAAATGGACTACCGATCTAACGAATATATAGCAATTTGATAATAATCTAAGCTAAATTTACAAGTAAATGACACTAGGAATAAATTTCTAACGTTATATTATGTTTCTACTCTATTGATCTACCTTCTAAATGACGCTACCATATGACAAATCTTAACTCTAATTTATCCGAACGATCACTAATTGTATGCTAATTAACTACGTATAATGCGAATCAAAGAACAATATTAATGCAATCAGTACTTAATATATAAAATTATTACCTAACACACAAATAATCCTACAAATAATAGACACTATGCTACCTACCACGAGAAAAGTTATAACCCTAATTAATCCTAACAATCACAACAAATCTAATGCTATGTTACCAAGAAGGTCCTAAATTACGAAATAATCTACATCTACATAATACCCCGCAAGCCGCCTAAAAGGCGTGTGGCAGGGGGTGTTAGGACACCAGCCGTTTACAGCTAAAAAAATGAAATGCTGTTAACGAAGTTGTGATTAGCGTTTATTAAAGTCCTTCATGGTTCGGGGGAAAAACGAATTCGCATATCTATCCGTTCGGCAAAACATCTCTCTTAATTTATCACTTCTATCGGACCTGGAAATATAGTGTGGCTCTAATATTATGTTCTCTGTGTCGCTCTTAAAGATATCCATTCTCAATTGTTCAAGCAATCTAAGCCTAGCGTGCAGCCTCCGAGTCTCCAACGGCTCCCAGCCTAATTCGCTTAACATCTGGGTAACACTGTCTGTACGCCCGTAGCAGTTTTGGACGAATAATAAACCGAATAAAATGTGAACAGAATATTAAGGGATTAATATTCTCGATATCGTTGTAAAAAAGATAGCCTGGCTCACAACTAACTGCATTCGCAAAATATCATGTGACAACTGTTTTTAAATCAACTTTCAATTGTTCAGAAAAAACGTCATAGTCACCATTGCCAAAGTTTCGGTGTCGCACTGTCAATCCACGCCCGGCCTGCTAAAGTGTCACTTTACAAAGTGAGGATCGGGAATCGTCTCTGCAACGCATTTCTCCTGAAGTCTCACTTTACCGTAAAGTGAGACTTTGTAAAGTGAGCAGTTTCAGTGTCGTCTATGAATCGCACCCTAAGAAAGCATTTCTCATAACTTTCTTGTGTTTTTCATAGGGAGGTGTAATTTTCCTTTAATTTCTGAAACATTTCAAGTGATGCACTCTGATTGTGTTTCTTTCCATTCTTTCTTTATCCAGGAGTTCATGAATCATTCTTCAGAGCTTCATCATGAAAAAAAATATGTAGCACAGAACTATTCGGCTAAGTTTTGTTATTCTCATAAATAATGTACTAGTTGACAGTAAATATTATGTTTGTCTTTTTATATTGGATTTAAATTATGTGCAATAACATAAGATAAACAATAACCTACTGCCCTGTGGCCTTGATAGCTCTTTCCTCCAAATAAAAATGCTATGAAACTACCCATTCGCTCCTGAGGATCAGTTATTTTGTGCGTACGAGTTTGCGGGCATTTTGAGCTGAAGCAAACAGACTTGAAATAATGGAGTGGGAAGCGAGGTCGTGTTCTAGTGATTTGAATTTGGCGGCAAATGCTGAGCTGCCGATGCTACTGCCATCTGAACTTATCGTAGGAAAACTCTTAACTGTCAAAGACGTTTTGCGTGGAGTTGGAAGTCTATGGTTATAACGTTGGCAGCGCCATCTTTACGGATAAATACATAAGCATTAGGATAAAATCGCCGTTGGCATGGCGCAATATTTTAAAAATCATTCGAAAACTCACTTCTCATAAACATAGGTCAACAATATATGTTTGAAGAAATTTGATCAAAATTGCTATTTTTGACTCCTCAGAAGTCCTTTACAATGTTTAAAGTAAGTTTATTTAATTCCAATGACATATTTTTGGCACTTTGTTACGGTAAATTATTATAAAATACATAATGTTAACTATAAAGACTATGGTTTACACGTAGTATTATATGGATATTATTTGCTTTTCGCTGAAAAATAGGTACCCATTAAGGTATGTTTCTCGAATATTTCATTACTAAAACATAAAGCGAATGCAGCATATATCGTGACAAGCTCATTTTATAAATTTAATGCCAGACAAGCTATAAAATGTTTCGAGAATTATAAAGGCCTCATTGCCATGAATGCCACATTAGCTTGAGGTTTTTGATGCTTTACTTCTGTAATGCTTCTTCCATCCTGAGCTTTGGTGCTTCCAATTTAAGTGAATGATTCATATCACTAACATCTCTCTCCATTGACGGATAATTTGGCTTAAATTTTCTTTCTTCCCACACAATTATATAATGAATGGTTTTCTAATGAATTTCATTCTTTATTCTTTAAAGAAAATTCCAGATGTATCCAGTTAGTTCTGTGGGTCTTTCTTATTGCCTGAAGTGATGGCATTGTCATCTGCATAGCTTATATAGTGTGTTTATGTCTTCTCTATTTAATTCGACTCCCTAGTTTTTCTGTTTCTTTCAACGCTCACAAACAAGCTGAAAAGAACTAGTGATAGATTATCATCTTCTGTTGATTTTAGGCTTCCCTATTTCTTCATCCTTGTATGTTTTGTGTCTACTTGGCCCCAGTAGAGTTTGCAGATGAGTATCTTGGAAATCCAATCAAACTTTCCCCATAGTATTGAATGTCTTATTCCTTTCAATGCGCCTTTTCCAAATCCACAAATACTGTAAAATGGTTCGCTTGCATGGATCATTTTCTGTAACAGTAGTCTCAGGATTAGAAATGCCATCCTTGTCCTCTTAATATCCCTACACCCTAACCTGTTTTCTGGCAAGTTTTCTTTAATTATTCCTTTGATCTATCCTCAGAAACTTTGTGGTGATGCTGACTACAGCATAACTAATGCATGTACAAAGAAACTATCAATAGTTCAATAAATTTACATGTCTAAATCAAAACATAAGAATTTTTCCATAAAAGTGGTCAAATTTTAAACAATGCCAGAATAATTCATACTTGTAAAAGTATGGGATAGTGGGAAAATAAAGAATTCACTTTTTGCTTTCATATCTAGGAAGTAAGTAAGGCTAAACCATAGATTATTGAGCAAAATTAATGTCGGTATCCTAATCTTGTTTATGATAATCATAATCTGGAACATGAAATTGAACTCCATTTTTAAGGTTATTTCTGCTGATGAATTTGAGGAGATGAAGAAATCCGGTAAAATATTATTCAAGCCTCGTGCCGTAAAAAAAATAAAAATTATTGGCCATACAGAATCTCTAGGCAATCCACCTCAACTAGAGCAGGAGAATGACACAGCAACTAGAATGAAACAGCACGCAACCACCACCATTCAAACCATTGATCTAACTTCCTCTCCCAGGTCAGCCCCTTCAACTTCAGGAACTCCAGTTTAAAATTCACTAAATTACTATAGTAATCCTCCAACTGATAAACCTAGTACTAATTTAGAGAATACCAAAATTTCATGGACCCGAGAAGCCACACTAGCACTTCTGGCAGCATACGAAAACAGGGATATCAGTCATGACAAAACACAGAGGAACAAATATTTTTGGCAAAAGGTGGCAGAGGATGTAAAATCTTCATGCACCTTGAACTTTGAGGTAAGCAATTTCTCAATAATTTTATTCGTGTAATATGAAAAGTCCTTATGTGAAAGATAGATGTCTTATTGGTAGATAATTGCTATTTATCAAGAAGAGAATTTACTCTTTTACTGAGAAATCAACGTTGAAATACCTTTCTGAGTTGAATTATAACCTATTACTTTCAGTTGAATAGTGATCAGGTGAGATGGAAGTTTGGTGCCATCAAAAAAATCTTACAATAAAAAGAAAGATCACAATAGGAGAAGTGGCAATGATCGCAAGGATTATTGCGAATTTGAGCAAAGAATAGCCAGTATATTGGGGGACTAAGCCGCTGGGAATACAGACTGTTTTACCTACAACTCTCAGATAAATATTTCCACTAATTCCGACAGTACAGTAAAATTTACAGAAAATGGTGAAAACTCTCAGCCAGGTTGTTCAAATGCAAATCAAGAAATACTCCCCTCAGCAATTGCCCCTAAAAAACCTGAGGACTCCATAAGACATAGAGAAAGGGCTCCGAATGCAGGCAATCCATCAAAAACAGCCAAAACCAAGCTGGAGCTGGAAAAACGATGGTTGCTGCACCAGAAGAACAAAGTGATATGGCTGATGCAAGGAGGGAGCACGAAGAAAAAATTATCAGTCAGAGGGAAGAGATGATGGTGATATTGAAAGAAAGGAATGAGTTAAAGAAAAAAGAAATACCAAATAAAAGCTTGAGTATGAAAATGGAGATGGAGAGGAATGATGCTAGGATTGCCATAGAAAGAGAGAAGTGTGATTTATTAACACATTCAAGCCGACGGACGCGAATACGCGTCCGCAGTGTTTTTCCAGGATGCCTATGGACGGGCATTCGCGTCCCGTAACGATTCCGTTTCGTCACCTTCCCCTACAATAGGGTTTTATTGTGTGCGTTCTCTTCCGACGCCAGTTCCTCAGTACCACTTGTGCCTTCGTGTCGGTGAGAACAGTTTTCAAAAAATACATTTTATTCCGTTTCTTCAAGGCATATGCTGATGAGCACAATATGTAACTTTTTTTTCAATTTATCGTGACATTACCGTTTTATTTTATATTATATTACGTCCCTGTTCTCTTTATTCTGGTGAGCACAGTATCAAACTTCTTTTCAATTTATCGTGAGATTAACATTTTATTTTATATTGTATTTCGTCCATGTTGTCCGTCGTACATTGTAAGAATACACGAGGCCATTCTAGACCAGAATGTACGTACAATGTTAAAATCCTTAGTTTTCGAAGATTGGCTTACTTTATACGCCACCGTGCCCTCTCGAGGGATAAATAAACTAATAATAAAGGACGTTTATTCTTCTTTCGGTTTTCATGGAATTAGGAATGGATCCTAAACAATCAACTTCTGGTGTGAGTCGCAAGAGAAAGATGAGTGCAATAATAAAGGAGGATGAAATGGAAGAAAGCTTTGATAGAGGAAAGTGAAAGTGACTCACAATCGGAAAATTCAGAGGAGGATATTCTCGAGGAGGAGGAGGTAATCGGAAATATAGATCTATCCGACGAAGACTCGGATGATGAAGAGAAAGCAAATACCCTAAGTGAGGGGGATAAGGGTATTGTTTGGTTCGTGGATCAGCAAAAAACAAGCAGTGATATTACTTTTACTGGCAATGCTGGACTAAAGGTACCCAACCCTGGCAACAATCCCCTTGCCTATTTTACTCTTTTGGCGGATGATTTGATGCTCAAATTAATTCTAAGAGAGACAAACATCAATGGTAAGGAAAAATTGAAGACGAAGTGGGTTGATGTGAGCGTGGAAGAATTCCACACATTTTTAGGGGTTGTCTACCTGACGGGAATTGTGAGACTTCCGAAAATTGCTCAGTGTTGGAGCAAAAATGATCTTTATGATTTCCCTGTTTTTACTGAAGCTATGTCTAGGGATAGGTTTTTGGTTATATTGCGGGGTCTCCATTTTGGTAGGAATCCTCTTCTTGGTGAGCCAAAACCAGAAGATCCTCTTCATAAGGTGAGGAATATTGTTAACACTTTTCGCAATAACATTTAAAAAAATTTAATATCCAAAAAAAGAGCTTAGCCTGGACGAGTCAATGGTTATGTTGAGGGGGAGGCTTTATTTTCGCCAATATATTCAAGGAAAAAGCCACAAATATGGGATCAAAATTTATATGTTGTCGGAGCCTGGTGGTCTTGTTATAAATAATTAAATTTACACAGGATCCCGAGACAAAGAAGTAGGGGGAATGGGGCACACAGAAAAAGTGGTAAAGAAACTTCTTTCAGACTACGAGAATGTCGGACATGCAATATACATGGACAATTTCTACAATAGTCCAAACCTTTCCCTAGAATTTCTAAAAAAAAAAAATTTTCTCTACCGGAACATTACACCCATTTAGAAAGGGAGTTCCTAAGGATAAAATGACAAAAAAAAACTAAAAAAAGGGGAATTTATTAGCCGCTACAGTGAGGAGGGTCTTTGCGTTAACAAATGGAAGGACAGAAGGGAAGTAATGACATTATCAACGGAATTTGGTGGTGATATGGTAAACGTTACCAGTAAGAGGGGGGATGAAGTAGTGAAACCAGAGCAAGTGGTGCATTACAACATGCACATGGGCGGAATAGATGGAGAAGACCAACTACTATCCTATTATTACGTTGAAAGAATGCTCTTAGATGGAACATTAGCCTTCACTTTCTAGAACTTTCCCTGGTAAATGCATACCTTCTGTTCAACAGATTTAGTGGAAGTAAGTTGTCCTTAATACAGTTTAGGGAATCCATCGTGAGAAAATTGATGAAAACCGAATACTTGGCGAAAACAAAACTTAGTAGAAAATCAACGGAGAAAGCACATTTGCCGACATTTATAAAAGGGGATTCCAAGGCAAAAACGAAAAGGAGAAAGTGTAGGCTCTGTCTGCAAAATAAGATAAGAAAAGATGTTTCTTTTCATTGAGCCACTTGCCCTGATGAACCTGCTTTATGTTTGGAGCCATGTTTCCGATTGTACCATAAATACTGATAAATATTCTTGTGGTTGTTTTTTATGTTATGATGTATTATAATTTATGAAAATTAATATTTTGGGTATAATTTTCATACATAATATTTTAATTCTGTTCACCCCAATGTCAGCGTGAAGATAATGATATTACAAATGTAAAAAAAATCGTAATAAGCATTTGATGCATAATAATTGTATTGAGACCAATGTTTAAAAGATTATTTTTGTAATATTGTGCAATGCTCCATTCATTACAGACGTCATACCTGATCAAACTTAATTTTTGGGGTGAAAATTAGTTTTATTTTTAACGTGCTCAGTTTTGAAGAACGCTCGACGTGTCCTCGTATCCCACAGCTTGCAATGATTTACCTCTTTTTGCCTTTACGGTTTGTTTTAGTGCTCGTAGCCGGCCCCATCTTTTGATCCTCCAATTTCTCCTTAGCCTAGCCTATCAATGGCCTATAAGCAGATGCCTGAGTGGTCGGAAATATCCGAAGTATTTTTGTAATTCGGACACCGAAGAAAGACTCGTAAATGTTGAAATTGTGGGAAAAAGTTACTTCGATAAAATGTATTTCTTCAAAACTTTAGGTAATGGTGCCACCCTAATATCTCTGTATACAAATGTACCCTAATTGAATTCTTACATTTTTCTCAGAGTGGGATTGTATCGTGGAAGAAATAAATCTGCCTGCACAGAGTAAGGATGTTTGGTTGGTTGAAAATTCTTTTTACACGGCATATGGCCATTCACCGTACGGGACGCTAGAATTGAAGACCTCTTAGTGTCTTCTAAAAGTGTTCTAAGGCTATTTCACTCGGTGACGGACCCTCCTAATTACAAGGAACTTACTGTGATCAACCCCCTGCGGAAAATCAGAGGGGGTAAGGGTCTCCCCCTCTACGCGGCATGGGAAAGGGGGCCCAAGGGCATTTATTGCGTGGGCCACGGCTTTTCAGTCCACTGCCTGAAGTTGATCGTATCACAGTGTTGTCACACTTCAGCATTTAGGGACATTTCAAAAAAGCCTTCGCCTCCTAGGTGGAACATTTCTGGATGGTTGTACTTTTAATCTCACATTTATAAGAAACAGATCAATTCATCCGAAAATAAAAGCATGGTCATTAGTGCAACTTATGGTCTCCACTCCCATCCACCGTTGAAAAAGTGTGGAATATTGCTGGTGGAATTAAGAGACCCTAACATTTTCACAGTAAACTCGTTCGTTTATACCTTATCACGTGAAGTAGATTGTGAGGGTAAACAATACTAATCTTGAGAATCATAATCTTTTTAATAAGCATGTGAAATAGATTCGGTCATAAAAACAGAACGACAGAATTAAATATTTTAGTGAAAACATACTAGAAAACGTGAAAAATTGAGATAACAAATATGCAAGGAAAAGACTCAGATGTTAGATTTTACAGCCTTTAAAAGTTAGAATAGGCAAATCTTTAGGGTGCAATGCGGGATTGCATAATCTCCGTACCTAGCCATAAAGCCGGAAGACGCGAATCCACGTCCTAATTAATTAACGGGTTATTATTTTAATAAGAGAAAATTGAATAAAACTCCATTAAATATTACCAAAATATCGAATAAATTTTGCAAAAAAAACCATCCGTCTATTTAAAAAATATAATAAAAAATACTCCGGGATGAATGTGTCAAAGCAGTTGTTACTTAAAAAAAAAACACTATTTCCTTTCAATAACTTTTTTACATTTGTATTTTTAAATCCAAATGCTGTTGGTTACCTTGCATTTTTTCAAGTATTATTGTTCATATTATAATATCAGTATTTCTAATTATAAATTTCTTTTTAAAACATAAAACTTTCAACATTTAAAAACTAAAATTTGAAATGTAAAAGTTAATTGAGTTTCAAAAAACTTTTCTCCCTTTCCAATCAAAACCTTCCATCTCCAACTTACAAAAACCTTTCTCTGAACAGATCGTCTCTTCTATTTTCAATGTTATTCCCCCGATCTTCGACATCTAATACTCGATCCATGTCAATCTCTTCATTCGCTACATGCACATCTTCTCCATCATCTCCATTTTCAAGGCAAATATTGTGCAGAATACAACATGCTACTACAAATTTAACCCTTTCACAGCGGAGTTTTTTCTGAGTTTTATTTTGTTTTTCCGTTTAAAACTGCTTAATTACTGCCCAAGCATTCAGATAAACACTTAGTTTTAAAATTCTGTTGATTTGTTCTTGCTAGAGGGGGTGTGCCATATGGGCACGCTAGTCGTTCCGGCCACCGGTCTGCATCCTGCAGAAGAATCGCTCGAACCATCATAATACTCATTTTTATTGCGTGATACGCCATATATTTTTGTATTTACCTATAATACTTCTTTTATTTGGCAATTTGAAGTAATTTCAAATCATTATACTTTATTTTTTCGGTTTAAACATTTTTTTTGCTGTCCAAAGAACTTAACAGTAAAAAACTCAGTTTTAAAAACAGTTTTTGAATGAAAAAAAAAACAACGCTATCAATGAGTTTTTTTTTCAGAAAAATTAGTCCTATATTGCTGGTAGAGTCTTTAAATACTATAAATTAGGTTTTCAATTGCTGAGTATGATAGTCAGTATTTCATTGAAGGCAAAGACGTGGGCACTTAGCACATTCTGAGCGCGCGCCGGAAGAATATTCTTCATAAGAACATCGGCGTCTATGAAACGGGACAAATTGGTTATCACTGTCATCATACCTTACGTCATTAGACTTTCTATGATTGCACTCGATAGGGAATGCTAAATACGACCACCAGGTCTGGGAAAGGTACATTTTCGTCACAAAAACACTTGTGCAATCCCTCGCCTAAAGGCTTACTGCGGTATATTTGAACCAGAATTTTCCGTACAGATCCAGGCATTTGTAATGACAGCATCAAGGAGATAGCTTCATGTGGACCATCACCATTTTTTCCTCTGATAACATTCCTGCACCTGTTGATATTTTTATCCGTGAGATCATTTCCGCCCATCTAAATATTGTAGCAAGATACCACTGCTGGCTGCCTAATTTGTACCATTTTTGAGGTAACACGCGGGAATCTCGTGATCTTTGTGAGTGGGTGTACACATTGGCAAGGTGACTTGACAGTCACTACCGAATAGTCATTCAACAATAATATTCCCTTTTTTCTTCCGTGTGAAAGCATGGGAGCAGCGGGGCTGCTTAGCTAGCTGATTTTTCGATCAATGGGATACCTTTGGGCATCCTTTTTCTCAGAACTGTTCAAGTACCCTCATATCCCTGAGATTTTAACTGACTTATAAGAGGAAAGTTAGTAAATCAGTTGTCACAATAAAATGAAAAGGTAAGATTTATCGCTTGCTCTAGTAAATTGTCCAACATGATAAGAAAATACAAAGAGCATTTACCTACAAATTTATGGTAGTTATTTTTTTCTTCAACAATCAGTCCCTGCTATATGCTGAAGTCCACCAAGTAATCTTGAGGAGTATTCAAGCGCCATATTTTAAAGCCGAAACTTGTAGATTCACCCCTTATGAACTGTTTGCAGCCATGATTGCCAAAATATGTTATCATGGATTCATCGTATTTTAGCTCCGAGGTTGGCACATAGTTTTCTGAACAAACGTACTTTATCATATTTATGAATGGCCTAAGCGTGTACATTTTGCCGCTGTTATCGTAGTGATTGTTATCTGCAAAGTGAAAAACCCTCATTATATTTTGTAACCTTGTGAATGGCATTATACACCAGAGTGTTTCGGACGTCATCGCCACTCTCCCAAAAATTCTCTTCCTGCAGACAGCAATAACCACTCAGAATAGAATTGAATACAACAGAAAAAATAAATTTCTTCCGTCATGAACATTTCGGAAACCTCAACTACGAATTTACCGGGAAATGCAGTGAAATTCATTTAGAGGAATATATTCTTAGCGGTTGACACGTCATCTCGTGTCTATGCGTACGCCTCGGTCATTTTCCTGTCTCCTCCATCCTGTTCAGGACTAAAACTGATGGAGCTTGTAATGGTTGCTTGTTAACTTTCGCCTTGATTGTCTCCTTGCGAATTACAACCAGGGATTGGACTTAGTTGGAAAATTTGGCCACGAGTTCAATGTGGTCGATGTGATCAAGGTTCAATCTACTTTTTATTGTTTCAAAGTTTTATACGCGATACAAAGCGCTTCACCATGAGCTTCATCATTGAATTTATCAAACTACCTTTCCCCTTCCACCATGCCCTTGATTGTTGGGTATGTATACCAGTGGTAGAAAATAACCCTATCATTCTTCATACTAGGTAGTTCAGCATAGTATAACGCAAGCACCATGAATAAAAGCGTTGAATAGTATAAAATGTATTTTTTGTACTATAAACTAATGGAAATATTACAAAAAATACAGCAAAAAATATTGAAGTCGTTAAAATCGAGTGACATAAGAAAAAAATGAAAGATAGACAAAAACATAGCGTTTTACATAGAAATTATTATTAATAATAGACCCAATAACAACGTTTGTAGCTACACCAAAAAAGACTCCACCGGCTACCGGCTAGCGTGCCCATATGGGATCACCCAAAAATAAATTCAAATTCCTTGTCTTATACGAAAGATATCATAATGCTGGCAAAAGAAACCGAAGTTGACAACATTCATTATGAGGATAAAATTAAATACTTAACCGAGTATGAAAATTATAAAGGAAAAAATCGCATTTACCGAAGACACTTCGCCATTTTTTCTCTTTTGCCTCCTCGAACAGAGTGAGTAAGAATACCTATCATGCCAGAGTCAACTGCTGGTATAAATGCTGGCCGTAAGCACACGAACCGAATAAAGTGATACATTGTAATCATTTTTGGCGAAGACAGCAAGCTCTATAATGTTTGGGTCTGAATTAATACGAAATTCTTTAGACCACTGCAGCTGTGCCCATATGGGCACGCTAGTCGTTCAGGGGTTAACAGAAAATTCAATGCTCCTCATCTGGATTTTCTGCAACCTTCTAAAACGACGTTTTACTACCCCAAATGCCCTTTCAACTATCACCCTTGTTCTTGCCAATCTTGTGTTGAATTCATTTTGGTCAGCCGACCATTATACCTGAATGGGCATACAATCCATTTCCCTCCCACCCCATTATAACCCTTGTCCCCTATAATGAAAGAATTATTGGGAAAGAGGATGTCAAGATTTTGCTCAGCAGAGTTAAAAGGATCTGAGCGGCGTAGCACTCTAATGTCATGCTATGATCCTGGGTCACCACAGTATATATTTGTCAATTTCATTTGTGAGTCCACCACACCTTGTAAATTAATGGAATAGCTTTGTTTCCTATTAAAATATTCTCCGCCATTGAATTCCGGCTGATCAATACACATGTGGCAACCATCTATTGCCCCAATTCATCCTCGAACACCAGCTAACATCTCAAAGTCATTGGAGGTTTTTAGAATTCTATCCCTTTCAGGCCATCTCATAAACTCTGGCTCCGGGGTCACCAGCCAATTGATAACTCGTCTCAAAATACGAGAGACAGATGAAAAAGAAACATTGAACAGGTTTGCCAGGTTGCGAAGGGGGTCTTGGTTAGCAAGAAACCATAGGGTTATAAGCAAACTCCATTCAGCTGAAATCTTCTCCTTTCCATCTCTATGGGTGGGTATATACCCACTAACTTCTAGGGATTCTGCAAAGAATGAAATCAGTGGTTCACTTAGCATTCTAGTGAAAATTAATGAATTAATGTAGTGCAGTTAATATGTATTCCATATAGCACTTTGAAGTAAGTATTCAGTTTGGCCACAACTATATGGCTAGGTATGATCAATCGCATACCAACAAGAGGGAAGAGAAGGATATCTGCCCCAGACTCTACTTTCTCTACAGACCCCTTAATTTTATCTTTTCCTGTTCTTATGCTGACAATGTAATGTTATGAAAATCGGGGAAAAGCCCAAACCCTAAAAATTACTGGTATCCTGCTAGATGGGCAGGGCACTTGCGCGGAAAAAGTTTGGATAAATGACTTTGAAATGGGCACTATACCGACGAAAAATCAATATTTTTAACTTCTGAGAATCAACAATTGATAATGCACAACATTCTTCACTTTTGGCATTAACACTTAAGAGTGTGAATCAATAAAATTATGTAAGTTGGATGAATTTCTCTGGTATGTCAGTTCATCTTTCATGCTTCCACATCTTGAGCATTGCGAGGAGAGGGCAGGATTGAAATTAAATTGAAGACTTTCATTACAAGTCACACTTTTCAAAAGCACTGTGCATTATGTATTTTATTATTTAATACCAAAAATTGGTATTCAGATACGACATTTTTAGGAGGAAAATGTCTGACCACACTGTCCTCACTTCTCTAAAACAGCTATCAAATGCTGGGCAATAGGTACTTCAATTCTTGACAGCATCATTTTAAGTTAATCTGAAGATAATATTATCACCAAAAACGCAGGTTATATTTTATTTATTAGTTAATGAGAGGGAAAAGACGTAAAAAGTAATCAGCGACCCCTCCAAAATAATCTTTTAACTTGAACGTGAGACAGTGGCTCTATTTGATATTAGTTGTTGTATCAAATTTGTGCAGGTTTACAAATGCATGAAGTTTTAAAAATTTTGCCTCATAAATATTGAATGTCCAATTACTAACTAACATATAGAATAAATAATTTCCAATATCACCAATTTTTGTAGTTGTAGAAAAAAGACCCGCATCCTGGAGGTGGTGCTATTGCAATATGTTTGCCATCAATGGCCCCCAAGCAATTTGGAAAGTTCCACTTCATTTCAAACCCTTTGGCCACTATCCTCCATTCCTCTTCTGATTTTGGACACTGAAAAAATAGTGCATGATAAAAATAGCATTATAAGTAAGCCAACATTAAATGATTTTGTGGAACTTAACATATATGTTGGGTTTCAGGAAGAACTGAGTATTGATGTGACATCCGAGCAGAATACATGTTCTCCGCGGACCACTCAGGTGTCGTCAGCCCAACGCTTTGCCCAGCAGGCTGATAACTTGAGCTTCTCTGAGTCAACACCATCTGGGCCTTCAGGAGCTGTAACTTCCAAGCCATTTAAGCGAGCTAAACCCCTAACACCAACTGACCAACTTTTGGTTACTGTGGGCCAAAGATTACAGGAGTTCAAGAAAGAAGACCAGTTTGATCTGTACGGAAAGCATTTTTCCCAAAAACTTTGTCTACTTACTCCAGAACAGGGAATCTTTGCACAGAAACTGATGAATGATGCTCTGTTTGAAGCAGAATTAGGATCACTCCATAGAAATGCTTCAATAAATACCGGTTTCCCTTTGGAATATGACCCTCCATCACATTCATCAGAATATTCATACTACCCGAGTTCTGGGGTCACATCTTCCGATGCCTTGAAGGCCATGCTGGAAGAGGTATTGGACAGCCTGAAGGGAATAGGGCTGACTGTGATTGCCACGGTCTGCGACATGGGCATTAATAATGTTAGGGCCCTAAAGCTTTTGGGAACATCATTCCTGAATCCATGCTTCTCCTATGGTGGCCAAACTGTGTTCACAGTATATGATCCACGTCATCTCCTCAAATGCTTCCGAAATTTGTTGCTTACCTTTGGTGTGGAGGTACCCGGGGTCGATTGTATAACAATTCAGATTCCGCACGGAATAATTACGATGTGAAATGGTTGCTACGAACGGAATTGGAATCCGTGCCGAAATGTGATTGTGTAACCTAACTAGCGGAAACTTAATTCCGTGCGGAAAACAAGATTCCGTTCGAATAGACGTACGAATGGAATATTCTGTGTTGCCAGATTATATATATATTAACTTATATGTAAATAAATCCAAACTTCTGCGCATGCGTATTAGTGATTCCCGCACTTAAACTTAAGCCGGTATTCGAAAATAAATCTTAATACTTTTTATTATCAATGTCTCCAATTGTATATGGCATGATTAGGTGGAAAAATGTTTTATTCCATGTGCTATATATTAACTTATATGTAAATTTTCTCAATATGACAACTTAAAATACTTTCTAAACACCGACCGCTAACCTCAATTAGGTGGATATTCGGAGAAACCTTGGTGGGTTTTGTGAAGTAAAGTAGAGAGGATAAGGAGCATATGATATTATTATTATGTTAATTTTAATTACATAGATAATTTTAAGAGTGATGATTTTCCTTAGACTCAAACACCCTCGTTATAATTTTCCAAATTATGTAGTTTTTGACGATTACTATTGCAATGTATTTTTGTGAAATGTAAAATAAATTATTATAACTTAAGAATACACGATAAATTAACTTGCACAAGTTAATGATTGAAAGCATGAACGGGAAAATGCTCTGTGTAACCACACCAAAATGTACAAATGCGTAAACAGAAAAAGAACGTACAAATGTATGAACAAAATTAGAACACGTACGTAATTTTGTTCATGCATAAGCATAAAAGGTGAACTAAAGGGATGACAGGCCAAAAAAAGTATTATGATAATTTTCAGAGATGTTTCAGGCATTATAATTATAATCCGTGGGTTTAGGTCTCGCATGGTGCGTGTATACACTGGATTTTTGTCGATAAATAAAATGATAATGATATAATATCTAAATGAAATAAAGGGAAACATTAAGACTCTTGGGTACTTCCATTTTATCGAGGGATTTTGAGTGTTATTTTCAAATTAACAATAATACTAGAAGATATTAGGATTTCGGGTGATTTTCAAATTGACGCAAATTGGCAAAAAATTTTAATTCAATCGCCGGCACTGTTGCCGCTGCTTGTCCAGCGGGACAAACGAACCTAACTATTGTTGAAACGTACGGAGGCAAGCACCAATTATTCACGTGAAATTCCTTGTGTTGAGTTTTTTATAAAATTAACAAACGTTAACGTACAACGGTAAATTATTAATTCCTTCGCTCAAGCGGACTGCAGAAAGTAACGGAAGCTGAGACAGAGAGAGACAGAGAAAAGTGACCTAAATTAAGAATGGCCAGGTACGTTAAGATTATAAATATCATGAAGAAGTGAAATTTTATTACTCTCTAAGTTGTATATAATGTCATGATATTGGATAAGTATATCAAAATCTGTACATTTTATTAAATTATCAAGGGATACAAAGGCGTCTCATGGACAAGTATCATTACTCATAAAATTCATGGAAGAAAATAAGCAATTTGCTCGTGGAGGATTTGTAGGGCCCACAGGCCGAATAAAAAACAATCAAATGTGGGAGCAACTTTCCGACCAGCTAAATGCAGATGGGAGCGGACCTACTAAGCCCGCACATAAATGGCAAAAGGTAATGTTCAATGATGGTCAAACTAGTATAATTAAAGTCTCATAACGAAAAATCATTGACATCCCCTAATTATTATCCTAGACGTGGGCAGACCTCAAGCGCTATATTAAAAAAAATACAGCAAGGCCAAGCAGCATGCCATTGGGACTGGTGGCGGACCTCCCTGCAGCCAATTAAACGCATTAGAGGAAAGAGTGCTGTCTCTGATGACTGTGGAAGCTGTGGAGGGGGACTCCTCTTTAGAGGAAGCGGGGCCCTCACTACCATTTCAGGCCATTCCTGTAAGTAAACTTATAATTTGATTGTGGAATAAACATTTGATATTAATTGGAGGTCACAGCTAAGGATGATAATACTATAATCATTGTTTTTTATGTCACAGGAGCCTGAAATTGAACTGGAAATAAGGAGTACCAGCCATCAGGTCCAGGAGCAGAATGACGAAGGACCTTTGCCACTGGTAATTTCCCTGAAAGGACTTACCTGTATATTATTTGTTAATATTTGAGAAAAGAACAGACCGTCATGCTGCAATGGGCAGTCATATAATGTTTAAACCGGAGATATATACTGTTTCAAAACCCATTTCCACTAGTGAAATTATTTTCAAAAAACCATGTTCCAATTGAATTAATAGTTTTTCAAGGAGAGACGAGGCTGTAATAATCAGGGTAACTTGTATAGCTCTTTTATCCTTTTCATAATCCCATTCTATCTTAAGCAGTCCACGATTCTAACAAAAATATTAAAGCCCCTCATACTTCATCCTATTAACCCAAAAAACAATATTTATTACTATAGATATCTCTTCCACTGTACTCCTCCCTCCATCACAGATTTCAACTCTTGATTGTTTTTTTTACATCTGACTATTTCCCTTCTTCTCCTTTCACTTAACTAATGGCTCTGCTTAAAGTTTCTCGGAAATGGGCCCACTAAAAATAACCACCCTAGCCTGTGAGGATTTAAGTAAAATTAATCAGAAGTAATAGAAAATGATTTCGTTCACATACTTCAATATTCAAGTGACATTTTAACAAACAAATTCAAATAAGTATTCGACGTACAAGAAATTATTATCAAGTCAAGAACTTTTACTGAAACTATTGGCTTTTCTTACCATTTTCAGGGACCTCCATCTACTGAAATGGTCTCCAGTCCCCTGGATAACAATAATCCAAAGAAAAGGAAGGTAGGTTCAGCTTCAGCTGAGCTTACCTCTGGTTTTATAAGTATAGAGGAGAGGAGATTGGCTATGGAGGAGAGATTAGTCCAAATTAAGGAGAAGAAGGTTAAAATCGAGGAGGAAAAACTCCAACTAAAAAAGGAAAAACTAGACACCTTAAAAAAAAAATCATGAAGCAAATTTAGAAGAATACAGGAGGAGGACAGCTGCTCTAAAGGAAGCATCTGAGAAATTAACACAAATTCTCAAGGATTTAAAACAGTTTTAATTGTAGAATGTTTAAAAGTATGTTTTTAAAATTTATTCTTAAATTCTTAACAATGTAGGTATTCTTTGATGTGTGTTCATATTTAAACTTTCATTTTTACATTAAATTAATTGAAAAACCTAAAGCCTAATTTATTGCAACAAGTTGTAAAAAAATAAAAGTAAATAGAAAAATATATTCATCTAAAATGCTGGGCGATCAGTCGCCTCCTTATTGTGCTTCATCCTCTGCAGGGATTATGTAAAAGTTATCATTTCGTTGCCCATTAATATCCTCCTCCAGTATGGCCTGTGGAAGAGGTACTCGGTAATACAGAGCCATATTGTGCAATACGGCACAGCAATTAATGATTTGACCTGAAAGTAAATGATAGATCTAAGTTTTCCCATGTTGCAATTATATTTCCAATTAAGTTGGTCAGTTGGTGTTAGGGGTTTAGCTCGCTTAAATGGCTTGGAAGTTACAGCTCCTGAAGGCCCAGATGGTGTTGACTCAGAGAAGCTCAAGTTATCAGCCTGCTGGGCAAAGCGTTGGGCTGACGACACCTGAGTGGTCCGCGGAGAACATGTATTCTGCTCGGATGTCACATCAATACTCAGTTCTTCCTGAAACCCAACATATATGTTAAGTTCCACAAAATCATTTAATGTTGGCTTACTTATAATGCTATTTTTATCATGCACTATTTTTTCAGTGTCCAAAATCAGAAGAGGAATGGAGGATAGTGGCCAAAGGGTTTGAACTGAAGTGGAACTTTCCAAATTGCTTGGGGGCCATTGATGGCAAACATATTGCAATAGCACCACCTCCAGGATGCGGGTCTTTTTTCTACAACTACAAAAATTTTCATAGCCAGATACTCCTGGCATTAGTTAATGCGAACTATGAAATACTATACTTTAACTTTGGATGCAATGGCCGCGTATCTGATGGTGGAGTTTTTGAAATGATAGACATTTACAGAGTCCTTAATAATGGACGTCTTAATGTGCCAATGAGTCACTCTTCCATTTGTGTTCATTGCAGACGATGCTTTCCCGCTTCGTGAAGATCTTATGAAGCCTTTTAACAGCAAGATCACTGACAAAAGGCGAAAAATATATATCTATCGCTTGTCAAGAGGACGACGCGTGGTTGAAAGTGTATTTGGTATACTCGCAGAAAGATTCGGAGTTTTACAAAAACCTATTTCCTTCATAAATTTAGACAAGGTAGAGAGTGTTATGCCTCGTTCACATTACGATCGTCCGAGCCGTCGTCGGAACTATCGTGCATTCACATTACGATGGTTGAAACCTGTGCTGCTCTCTAGTGCTGACATCTAAGGTGAACGGGAAATTGATGATTAGCAAAGCTGTTGAGGTCTGCATTGACAAGATGTTACTGTTTTCAACGTGTATTTACCGTATAATTTTTCTTCCGCTCACATTCTTCCTTCCTAGGACAAATCCATGAAAATAATAGAGCTTAACGAGCTTTTCGTCCTCTTGTCGCTTCCGTTTCCGGTCTCCCAGCGCCTAACCATAGTAAAGTGGCAACGTTCGGAACTACGTCAACTATAGTCAGAACTTGCATTCACACGGCTAGTTCGGTCAACTATCGTTAGGACGACGGCTCGGACGATCGTAATGTGAACGGGGCATTACTGTTGCTTGTTGCTATTTACACAATTACCTTCGCAACAAAATACCTCAAGAATACAGCCCTTCTGACTGGTTGGACAATGAAGATTTGGAAACAGGTACATTTACTGCAGGACCTCGAATGGATCCGAACAAAAGTTTGGCACCTGGATCTAATCGGTCAAAAGGTGATAAAGCGAAAGATGTAAGGGAAAGATTCCTGAAATACTTCAACGACGAAGAAGCCGTGGAGTGGCAGGATAGATACAAGCATTAAGACTAATAACATATCTTAAATCTGAGGTTATGTAATAATTTACTAATTAGAAAGTACGAAAATAAAGTCATATGTTAGAAACCATCTGTACCTGCGTCAAGACATTGCAAACATTGATCTATGAGTAATTATTGAATAGTATAATAATTATAATTTAATTGTATGCGTACCTGATCACTTCCATCAAGGTTTGATACACCTTCCATTGCCTCCTCTTGGTCTCGTAGGAAGTTCAGCTCGTTGAAGTACCACAATTTCGGAACGTACGCGTCTTCCGTTCCCATCCCCGATTTTTGTGAACATATAATTTTTTCAGCTCTTTTCTGTATGAACTCCGTAAGTTGTTTATTTTTTTTAACAACACTGTCCTTAGCTGCTTGCGGGTCAACCTTTTTCACAAAATTCAATAAATCCTGATAAGCTGCCTCCCTCATGTCCCTGTTGCGGTATTCTTTGGCTTTAATTTTCCAGATACTTCCGTGGCCCCGGTATTTCTCTATGAACTGAAGTAGGCAATACCTTGACCAGAAAGACATGCTTCACCTAAAGTATTTCACAAAATCCTTCACAATTCACTACAACGCCAACAGGCACACACTACACCATCAACAACAAGACAGCTTTGATGATACGTTCATCAAACAGATTTTCTTATGAATATGTATCCATGTTGCTATGCATGTTGCTACGTATGTTGCTATTATGCTTTTTAATAAACAAGGATGCTGTTTACGCTCCATTTTAACAATCAGAGCTCAAAACAAGAATAAATATCAAACACTATTGAATATACTGCTGACATATAACGTGTATGATCTATGTAATTAAATTGCTCACATTCTACAGCACAAAACAATACCAATAAATTTTCAATTGATCCTTTGGCTTCGAAGTTAGTAAATATTAGCGTTGTTTACAACAAATCTATCAATTTTCGTGGTATCAAAAATTAAATTTCTGCAAATTGTTAACACGTTGCGTACCGGGGTATTTAAATTTCTAAGAATTCTGGGGGGATGTGTTGAGATTGGAAATATATGCCTATTAGGGCGTAATGCCTTTGTTTTAAGCATGGTTAAAAAGCTAATGTTTAGAATATAACTTTACCCAAGCAAACGTTATGATGCATCAATTCATTATGAATAACGAACAACGACTGAAAACGTACTAACGACTACGTATTGTACGCTTTAAAACTGTTTAGGTTGACGAGCCTAAATGACGAGAATCTTCGTCATCCGTCCGGAACGTACGGGAAAAAAATGACAAGAATTCTCGCCAACTGTATGCAACGTGTTAATAATAGATCTGGCTATCTTATATAAAAATCCCAAGTTATTGGAACGAAAACTACGGGACTACAAGCGCTCGAAGTTGGGAAACTTGATTTTAGGCGCAAAAAACGGGTACTTTTTTATAACAAAAAAAATACAGAAAATAATAATATGGGGCGGAAATTTTTTTACGTAATGATGCAACGTAGAAATAAATTCCCTTTCGTAGCTTTTCGTTGCATTGAAATTGATTGCCTCACCTAGACGATAGAGCTCCTCAAACTATGGCGTCTCGCTTTTTTTACAAACAGTAGATGCGAGAGGGTTGAAAATGTGGTGGGAGGGGGAAAACAGTGTCTCGAACTGCAGGATTCAACCTTCACACTCCGTTCCGACTCCGTTTCGCTTGGCCTTGAGGCCGGACCTCATTGGATTCCCATCCTGCCGTCCGGCCGACGATCCGCCTCAAGGCATCGCCACACACGTTCAGTTTGGCCTCAAGGCCCGGACTGCACAGTCCGGGCCTTGAGGCCAAACTGAACGTGTATGGGAGGCCTAAGGCTCCGGCCAAACTGCGCAGTCCAGGCCTCAAGGCCGGTCTCGAGGCCGGGCCTTCAGGCCGGGCCGGAACGTGTATGGCAGGCCTAACTCGTCCGGGCTGATGCCAGCGTTGGCCACCAAAAGTACTCCGCGTCCAGCTATGATGGCGATCACGCACATCAATACTTTCCCCTTAGTCGTCCAGTCAATCATGCTCTCGATGCATTCCTTTCACGGGCATTTATACCCCTCGGGAGGGGAAAAATCACAGGTGGAATGGTTTGCGGGGAGGGAAGGTTATTCCACTGGGGCCGGAAATAAGTGGGTCACTAGCTGGTCCTAGATAACTGGGGCCAACACACCGGCCACCACACACCTGACTCATTCACACTCACGCATACACACATCGCAGGACACTATGTCCGACTTCATGACTATCCCCCGCTCGAGTCGTCACGCTAACGTGAGCAAATACGAGAAATGCCCATTTGGCATATAATAAAAAAAATTACTTTCTGTTCGGTACGCTACAATATATATAAGGATCGCAGATCTCGATCGTGCGATTGCGACCTCCTCCCTGCGGTTCCTCCTGACAGATGTGGGCCACGCTGAAATTACCGACTTGATTGCGCGCAGTTTATTTCCGGTAAGAGAGCGCCAAGTCTCTTTCCACTTTTCTAAGGCTATCTTTTTTGTGGTCGCCTTCAAATCTTCATATGGTACCAGCACAGAATCAGCAACGTCGTCCTCGCTGGCTGCCTTCGCGGCCGAGTCGGCCTTCTCATTTCCAGCAATACCCACATGTCCAGGAACCCACAGAAAACGGATTTTCACTTTTTTCCGAGCAAGGGAAAGTAGTCTATTTTGAATTTCCTGGACGATTGGGTGACTGGGAGAAAAACTGGAAATGGACTGCAGGGCGCTCATGGAGTCGCTGCAGACCATAAAGGACGCGTTGCTACACTTAATACCATCCAGAGCCATCTTTATGGCGAACAGTTCTGCCGTATAGCCGCTACACAGCGGACTGAGCTTGGCCTTGAGGGTTCCATGGTGAGACGAGATCACTGCACACCCGCACGCACGCTCCGACTTCGATCCGTCCGTGTAAACAGGAATGAAGTCGGGGTGGCGGTGCATTACTTCCTTGAAGCTATGCTAGTATTCCGCGGCAGTTGTCAAAGATTTTTGATTTTTGTGGAGGACAAAGCTGACTTGTGGAAAAGGTACCTGCCAAGGTGCATTTTCCGAATTCCCAATGGGGTACACTTCTGGGAGTATAAACTCACTGTCCAGGATAAAATTATTAAAAGTAATACTTAGGGGTCTAGTTGCCCTAGGCCGCCTGTTAAAAATATTTATAAAGCGTGGGTTAAAAATAATATTAAAACTAGGATGCCCTCTCATTGTTAGAATTTTAGCAACATAGTTGCACATGAGGTTGTTTCGGCGTGCAGTCAACGGGGGCTCCCCAGAATCTGAGTAAACACTCAAGACCGGAGAAGTCCTGAAAGCTCCAGTTGCCAATCGAAGCCCCGCATTGTGAACCGTGTTCAAAGGTCTCAAATAGCTTTCACGGACAGAGGAGTAGACAAAACAGCCATAATCTAATTTCGAGCGCACCAATGCTCTATACAATAAAAGCATCGTGGAGCGATCGGCACCCCACGAGTAATTACATAGATATCGCAGGATATTTAAAACTTTCAAACATTTGTTTTTTAAAAACTCAATGTGCTCACGCCAATTAAGGCGGCGGTCAAAAATCAAACCCAGAAAGCGGGCTGAATCCGTATAAGGTAGAATTCGGCCGCTCAGGCGAAGTTCTGGTGGAGGAACTTGTGCCCGCTTACGATGGAAGTGGACACATTTCGTTTTTTCAACGGAAAAACGAAATCCACTTCGGTTCGACCATTCCCCAAGTCTGTTAATGGTCAGCTGGATGACCCGTGCGGCACTGGCAATTGTGGATGATCGACAGAAAATGGCCAAGTCGTCCACGAATAAGGAGCCCATCACTGGTGTTCTGACGCATTCTGTAACGTCATTTATCGCGATGGCGAAGAGTGTGACGCTGAGTACAGAGCCTTGTGGTTCCCCCATTATGTTGTGTAAAAGGTCCGGATAAATGATTACCTATTCTTACTTTAAAAACACGGTCTGCTAAAAAGTTTTTGATAAAAATTGGGAGATTTCCTCTTAGGCCCCGCTTATGTAACGTATTCAGAATCTTCTGGCGCCAGACTCGGTCATACGCCTTCTCCAGATCGAAGAACACGGCTATGACATGCTGGCCCAGAAGGAAAGCCTCCTGGATAAAATTTTCGGTTCTCACGAGGTGGTCTGTGGTGGATCTACCTCGCCTGAAACCGCACTGGATATTGGAAAGAAGGTTCCGACGCTCCAACCACCAAACGAGCCGACGGTTCACCATTCTTTCCATGGTCTTGCATAGACAACTGGTCAAGGATATTGGCCTATAATTATTTGGGTCTGTTTTATCCTTTCCTTGTTTGGGGATAGGGACAACTACGGATTCCCGCCACGCTGTAGGGAAGCTTCCCTCAACCCAAATTTGATTGAGGGTATGGAGAATATCCATCAACGCGTTCTCCGGTATATTCCGAAGAAATATGTTTAGGACACCACTCCTGGCGCGGTGTCTTTGGAATCCGCTATGGCGGACTTCAGTTCCCATAAGGAAAAAAGATCATTGTATCCGGCTGCTGCGTGCGATTCGGTGAAGTTCAAGTGTGGGGAGCGTTCCCTAATAGACAGGAAGTTTGCTGAGTAGTTCTCGTCGCTGCTGGTCTTGGCAAACGCTTCCCCGAGAACGTCGCATATCTCCTTCGGTGTGTGAAATGTCACACCTTGAAATACAAGGCACGAAACGCCGTGAACATGCCGTGCTCCCGATATAGCCCTCACCTTGTTCCAGACCTGAGTTAGCGGAGTCCTGTTGTTGATGGAGGATACATACTTTATCCAGGAGGCCTTCTTTGACTCCTTTATAATTAGTCGAGCCTTTGCTCTGAGTCGTCGAAATGAGGCAAGATTAGAGGCAGTTGGAAACTTATTCAAAATACGGAGGGCACGTTTCCGTTTCTTAATAGCTTCGGCGCATTCCTCATTCCACCATGGTACCGCTGGTCGACGGATTGCGCCCTTAGATAAGGGGACACTAAGTTTCGCTGCGTCCACTATGCTAGCGGTTAGCACCTCAACGTTCTTTGTTCCGCCCCGAAGAGCATCGTACGTGAAATTAAAAGAATTTTTAAAAACAGACCAGTCGGCTTTGTGGACAATCCAGTTGCCCTCGCGGATAAAATTCGTATTGTTAATCTCGTCAGATTTGATTAAAATCGAGAAGTGGTCACTACCACAGAGATCCGTATGGACAGACAGTTTCAGTCTTGTAAAAATGCTGCTCGTGCATAAGCACAAATCAATGGAGGAATATTCTCCGTTAAAGGAGTTAAAGCGTGTCCTCTCGCCATTGTTCAATAAAAAGAGGTTAAAATCTCGGAAAAAGCTGCTTAAAATCCGTCCCCTTCTGTTGCGTTGGGCAGAAGGGCCGCCCCACAGAGGATCATGAGCGTTAAAGTCACCCAATAAAATATAGGGTTTAAATATATTTGAGGAACTTCAAAGACTCAAACATCGGAAAGCTCCTGGTCCTGACAGAATCAAAAATGAAATACTGAAACAACTTCCATGAGCAGCTGGAATTCTACTGGCCTTCATTTTCACTGCTTGCCTCAAACTCAACTACTTTCCAAGAGCTAGGAAAAACGCAATGGTGATTGGATTACAAAAACCTGGCAAACCTCCGTCTGCAATATCAAGCTACAGACCTATCTCACTCCTAGATGGACTAGGAAAAATGCTAGAAAGAATCATACAATGCCACCTACTGAAGCACACCGAGTCAGCAAAAATCCTCCCTGTCTTCCAGTACGGATTCCGCAGCAAACATTCAACGCAGCATGCACTATTTCGAGTAACGAACTTCATCACCAGCGCCTTCAACGCGAAAAGCTGCTGTGCTGCTGCCTTTTTAGACGTGAGCAGAGCCTTCGACAAAGTATGGCACGAGGGACTGCTTTGGAAATTGAAAACATACCGCTACCCGCTTTGGATCACTGAAATCATTACAAACTACCTCAAGAATAGACAATTCAAAGTTCATTGGGATGGAGCCACCTCATCTGATCGGCCGATTCTTGCCGGCGTTCCTCAAGGATCAGTACTAGGACCACTGCTTTATTCCATTTTTACTGCAGACTTCCCAACAACATTCTGCTGGAAAACAACCGCCAGCCTCTTCACGGATGACGCTGCAAATCTATTCGGCCACGTTACGCTGCGAAATACCGCCAAACAGCATTAGACAAAGTGGCAGATTGGTACGCCAGGTGGAAAATAGACCTCAACCCGGCCAAAACGAAAACGGTCATGTTTCAGGAATAGATGGTTACTACTTCCTGCTGCTCCACTCACTCTGCGAGGCGTAAATATACCATGGAGCGACAACGCTACATACCTTGGAGTTCACCCGGATCGGCAACTACGATATCACCCCCATCTGCGAGAACTTCAAAAGAAGCTCTTCAGGACAAGCCTGCTACTTCGACCAATCACGACCTCGCAACAAATACCTCAACACCTGCGACTGCGCATATTCAAGGCTGTGATAATACCGGCCAAAACCTATGCCTCACCTATCTGGTCCGGGCTGACATTTAAAGGCCCGATCAGCAAATTGGAAAAGATGGTCCGAAGAATACTGCGGAGATCAAAGATACAAAGATCCCGAAGATCGCAGGCAACGACGTACTCTACCTGGCCACCGACGAGACAACTTTAGAAGATAAATTCCAGGAAGCAGCGAAGCGGTTCTACAAGACAACTTCATCTTCTGAAAATAATGACATTGCTGCACTTGGAATGGCGAGACTTAATTCATGGGATCGCATTTGCAGACCGATCTCCTCAACAGGAGATGCAGAACCCCAGCCGCCACTTTGGTACAGCTAACCAAGAGTCCTGGCAGTCAGGACACAGAATAAGGCCACCACTTCATAGTGCTTGAAAAGGCGGAATGGAGAAAAATGAAAAGAATAAACTTCGTGTGTGTGCACATCAATTGGACCCAAAGACGGGAGCTCGAACGCGCCCGAAACTGTCGTCCGCAAAACATCAACGCGGTGTAAACCCGGAAAACCATCACCAATCAACTCACCGCGGAAGCCTCCGTAATAAAAGAACAATGTTTTTCATCATGATTCGTATTCTTTCACATTTTACAACATTTTTCTCGTAAAAAGCAGGCCTTTTCTGAACGATTAGTTCGTTTACATATTGAACACCCCCTTTTTAGACATCTAGCTTTGATATGACCCTTTTGGATACATGGAAAACACACTATATAATTTTTATAATTCATTTTACCGTGTAGATAATCTGCCTGGAGCGTCGTGGTCAGGGCAGAATGATGCGCGCGCATGCAATATTCAGTCACCGGTTGCGCGTCTGGTTACCTCGGCTAATAGACTACATAAACTCCAATGCCCCGGGACGATTCTGGTCAACCCAAAGTGGAAGGCGCGGTTGCGGGGCTCAGGCGACTGGTTTCGGTGGAAAGTCTGGCGGCGCGTCTGGTTGCCTCGGCTAATAGGACTCATTTGATTCTATGCCCCGCGACTGACCATTTCCACCGGATGCGCCACCAGTTGCGCGTCTGGTTGCCTCGGCTTATAGGGGCCTTAGATTTGCGATGACTTTGTTAATATTTCTTCTCTTTAATATGTCACTTCCGCTTCACTCATGGTGTCCATAGAGGTTCTAGAACCTCCATGGTGGTGTCTACCCGCCCGAATACGATTTTGCAGAGGATCTGATTTGCGTTTTATAAGGTAAATTGTTGCATAGTCTGTTATGTTATTTTATTTTATTATGCTCTTTTGTTTTGTAATGTACTAAGTACCCAAGAGGGAGTCTTGCATATCTGTTCACGTTATCTCTGAGCTTTAGAGTGATTTATCACCATGTATCACAAAGTATGTGTTGTATCTGTGGAACAATTATATAAGTAATAAAATATGGTGGCAGCGGTAAAACAGCCATTGAACTTGTACGTGCTCACAAGACGATAATTAGAGTTCTTGCCAGTTAAGGAAATATGGCTTCGCAAGTTGTAATGTTGGCCGCGTTGAGCACTGCCGTTGGAAAATCCGCCTGTGACAAGGGAGAATTGGGAGCTGATTTCAAAACAAGCTTCCAATGATACTGTTTATTGCAAACTCAAGAATTACATTTCTGATGGATGGCCTCAGTACTTTAAAGATGTTGATTCTGATTGTAGGGCCTATTTTGAATTTAAGGATGAACTGGTATTGGTAAAAGGAATGGTTTTTAGGGGTGATAGAATTGTAATTCCTTGTTCTTTGAAATATGAGATGCTGAAAAAATTACATACGGGTCACCCTGGTATTAACAGAATGATGAGTCGTGCTGAGATGTCCATGTTCTGGTTAGGATGTGGGCAAGACATTAGGAAATTTGTTAAGTCTTGTCCAACATGCCTTAAATTTCATGATAACAAAACAAAAAATGTTTTGAAGTACAAAAAACTACCCCAAATGCCTTGATCAGGAGTAGGATGTGATATATTTGAACTCTATCAAAAATATTATTTGGTAGTGGTTTATGCTCTGTCTAACTTTGTTGAAGTAACTACCTTGGATAATCTAAGGACTGTTACGGTGGTGGAGAAAATGAAATCGATCTTTGCTAGGCGTGGAATTCCAATGGTTGTGTATACAGATGGAGCCTTATGTTTTGACTCTGAAATGTTCAAAAAATTTGGTAAAGAATGGGAATTTCTTCATATTCTCTCCAGCCCCCACTATCCAGTCAAACGGTTTAGCTGAGAGTGGAGTGAAGTCTGTTAAAAAGATATTTAAGAAGGCATTTGATTCAAATGAAGACTCCTACTTAGCACTTTTAAATTTTAGAAACACTCCTAGCGGCAAAGTTCACTCTCCTGCATCAAATCTAATGAGCAGAAATTTGCGCACGAATATACCGTGCAGTTTCCAAGCTTTGATTCCAAAGATTATATATGATGAAGATAGTTCCATTCTCCAGGAGAATAACAATAAATCAAAGGAGTATTATGACCGGTCTGTAAAATCCCATGCCAAATACAGGGCGGGTCAAAAGGTCATGTTTCAAAAGAAACCAAACTCCATTTGGGTGCCGGGAACTTTTTCGGAAAAGGGTCAAACTCCCAGATCATATGTGGTTGAGGGTGAGGAAGGAAGGAGAGTGTACAAAAGAAATGAGGTGAATGTGTCAGCCAGGGGAGAGCCAGTCACTCTTCAGAAGAGTAATCCTGTAGCTAGTACTAGGTCTGGTTGACAAGTCAAAAGGCCAAGTAAGTTTAAAGACTTTGTCTGCTGATTATTTTGTGTGGTAATATAATAGTTTTTTTAAGGGGATGATGTTGTATAGTCTGTGATGTTATTTTATATTATTATGTTCTTTTGTTTTGTAATGTACTAAGTACCCAAGAGAGGGAGTCTTGCATATCAGTTCACGTGATCTCGGAGCCTGAGAGTGATGTATCACCATGTATCACAAAGTATGTGATGTATCTGTGGAACAATTTTATAAGTAATAAAACATCCCTCTTCTTTAGTAAGTTGTTTCTCCCTTAAATACGGAGGTTTAATCACTGACAAACCCATTTCGTAGCACTCTTTTTCAACGAAGCAACCTTTGTCAGCCATAACTTTTCTAGTCTAGTCTCCAGGCTCGCAGAGTCCTGCTACACCCGAGTCTAAAACCATATATTTAACGGTATGCCTACCTTTGCAATGCGAATACGTTTGCGAAGGCGCGACGAAGGCGCAGAAACACTTGCTTCCAAACAGTCCACCACAACCCTTGTGTTAGGGAAACCGGAGAAACACTTGGGCAAATTGCTCCTAATTTTTTCCCTCGGCAGCCACCTTACATACCTTTTTAGTGTGTTATGCAGCAAGTGCAGAACGTAATGAAAGTGAGCAACGGCTGCGGGGACAGAAACACCAAATAGTACAGCCAGAGCAGAAAACGATATGTTTTGCTTCAGTTTCATCAGGCACAAAATTAATTTGTCCTCAATGCCATAAGGCGTTCCCTGCAGGTTGATGCCGTTGTATGTAGCCACCAATTCCACACCCTAGATGATACTTTACAGCATATCCAATGATGCCAGTCCTGTCAATGTACTGAAATCTTTGTCAGAGTGCAAGACTTCTGAAAAGTTTCGTTTGTGGAGAGGTTAAAAGAATAAAACGGTCTGGCATGCCCTGTCAACTAGTGTTTCCTTGCTGAGCTCCAACAGCCCTTCCGCAGCTGCCATTTCGAGGGATTGAGAAGAAATCTCGCGCTCCATTTCCATCTTCGCCGATAGATTCCTCATCATTAGATGCGGAACTCGGCCTTGAAAAAATAAATGTCTTTCATTAATTGCTCCGAGTTGACGGTAGAAAAAGCTTCATAATTTCATAATACTTACGGCTGACGAGAAATTATATTTCTCCTCTTCACAGCCCGCTCTTGTCTCCTTTTTTGATTATCTGCCTTTTCGGGTGTTGGAGTTACTTCCAACGACCGAAGAAGTATATTCTTGCTAGGCAAAGCATTCTTTTTCAGCCTCCTTTTAAGTACATTAGGTTCTGTACGAGTTGGCGATAATTGGGGGATGCGGGAGATAAATCGTTTCGTACCCTAATCAAGTCCATCCCAAGAATGTAAGATCACAATAAAAAAAATCCCCAGTATTCACCGATTTTGTTCCTGAGGGCCGTCACTGACTGACATTTTAACTTTTCGTAGCGCTCAAGTTTTAAATTTCGGTGCGTGCGCTTCACTGCCCCCGAATGGTACCCTAAATTCCTCGAGTAATATGTTCCTCAAGTAATTATAGTATATCAGTTTTATTTTTATTGGTAAATTAATTGTTTATTCAGCGGAGCATTGTATTTTTTGTCAAATGTTGGCTTCGGCGTACCGCGTACCACCGTCACCTTCATTGTCGTCGCGTCGCATCGGTACGTTTGTTGTGAAAGCGGAACATAGGAGCGGAATGATTGTTTGAAACTGCAATCGTTACTCGTGGGATAAGTCAGGATTGATTAAGATGGGAAAGTCGGGAGTGAGAGAAAAAAGCGAAGCGGTGAATACGAGGAATTACAGAGGAAGAACAGAGAGCAACAACGAGATCGTCGTTCCGCTTTTTTGTCACGTGTTGTACGCCAACAGAACTAGAAGCACCAGAGTGCACGTCGAGAGCGGCTAAGAGCGGCGCCACGAGACCAACCTTCAACTTCGGGAATTCCGGTATGCTGCCCGCCATCTAACAAGATAAATAATATAAATGATAGTGTACATGTTTACTTTAGTATTAACTGCTTGTCTCCATAGGTTAAGGCAGGATCTGGAACTGCTGCGAGCACCTTTGCAAGCCGTCAGCACCGGGGAAAGAGCATCAAGCGTGTTTTGAATGCGCTGCCAGCGTCGCCTCGTAAGAGGAAGGAGCTCATCGTTGAGATCGCTCGGATTAATGGTCTCGTGGTCAAGAACGCCCCTGCCCCCATCCAGCCGGTTCGTCGGGCAGCCAGAGTATCCACAGTGGTTCGGAGAGCTGCCGACGAATTTTATAATAGTGACACTATATCATTCCAGTGTCCAGGGAAGAGAGACTGTCGGAAAGTACAGGTAGATGGGGTCGCAATACATGTACCTATTCGGTATCTCGTGATGTCATTGAAAGAGCCTCACGCAATATTTCACGAGGAAAACGCCCAGCTTCCCATAGGATTTGCAATGTTTGCCAGGCTGCGGCCACCGCATGTCTTGCTAAGAAAGGACACTCCCCATTATGTATGCACATGCATTGTTCATGAAAATATTCGTTTCTTGTTACTTGCATTACACCAGAAATGCTTGCTAATTCATACAGAGTGTAGACAGTTCATTAGCCAGGTCGTTTGTGACCAGACATCTAGTGAATGCATGCAGTCAGGATGTGAGCATTGTCCAGGGCTCGCTTTTATTGAAATGCCCGACTACGTGGCAAATGATACCTGCGGATGGAACCGGTGGGAGGCTAGTGAAAACAAATGGGTAAATTTGAATGCTAAAAAAGGAACAGTCCTTGAGTGTTTTCAAATGCTGACTGAAAGTTTACCGTTTTTCTTGAGCCATACATATGTGAAGCGTCAGCAGACTGAGTCTTTTAAACGTGCAAAGGAGAACATTGCGGCCAAACAGGTAGTAGCTCAGGTTGACTTTGCGAACAAGTATGAGTGTCAGCATCAGAATGAGATTCAGAGTGCGCACTGGGGTCATAAAAAGGTGTCCATATTCACAGCTGTATTATGGTACAAAACGGATCCAAACGGACCCCTTGAAATAAAATCTTATGCTATGGCATGTGATAACACGGATCAGGACAAGTACCATGTTCACTGTGCATTAAAATTTCTACTAAGAGAGGCAATGGTGGTTAAACCTGACATGGAGGAGTTGATAATTTACTGGGATGGCTCTTCTAGCCAGTTTAAAAATAAATATACTCTGTGTAACATTACATATTTGTCCAAAATATTCGGAATTTCCATTGAATGGAATTTTTTTTAATCATATCATGGCAAAGGTGCTGTTGACGCAGTTGGGGGCAAAGCCAAAAAAATGGCCTGGGTAGCTTCTAAGTCGGGTTCTATTGCAATGAATGCCGCTAATTTTGTGCAAGTGTGCAGTAAAACCAGCAACAAAATAAAATTTGCAGAGATCCCTGTGCACGAAATTTCTGCCACCAAAATAATGCTGGACCATCAGTGGCATGATATTAAAACCATAAGGAACACTCTCTTTATTCATCATGTGGAGGTTGTTGCTGTAAACGTTATCAAGGTGTCTCCTTTGATATTAGATAACAGTGCCAGGCGTACTCACCGTTTTAAATGAGAATCTAAAAATCGAAAAACTTACTGGAAAAAATGGATAATATGTGTTTATATCCCTTTTATATTAATTTTTTTCCAAAAAATATATGTACTTTGTAATGATTATTCCATTGAAAATAAAAGTTTTCAAGCATTAAATCACATGTGTCAGTCAGTGACAATTCCTGTCGGTCAGTGACACTCCGTTTTTATGACCAAAGTGAGGAAACCATTGCTAATGCAAAGTCAATATTACTCACACGTTCGGGCAGTACCTAGAACTATTTTACGTATTTCGTGGATTTTCTTTATCTTGAATAATTTCAGAGCGATCCTAAGAAATGTGACAATGTCACAAAACGGAGTTTTATTTTTGTCAGTCAGTGACGGCGACTTTGAAGTTTAAAATCTCCGGTTCTACTGGGGTTAGAGGGTGGTACCAAAGCCAATGTATGCTTTCACTAACCTACTTTTGGCAGAATCCTCCAGAAATATCCCAAATTTATTTGTATTAAGTCAAAGGGGAAATATATGAACAAAGACCGGGTGTGACGGTCAGTCAGTGACGCGTAGAAACGCTCTTGTATGTTTGTAGATTCATGCTCAAGAACAAATGCCCACAAGACTTCCGGGCCATGTCTCAGTCGTCAGTCTCTTTGTGTTTGCATTCCCTCCCTTGTCCCAGTGTTCTTGAGTTACTTGTTTCGATAGGTCTATTTTTAAATTTCTCATACCATCCCCCACCCGAGGCCATTATACATTCTCCTTGCTTTTAATTCGCTTTCCTCCATCTTACAGTAATGTCTGTAGTAGGTTTATGGTCCTCGACATTCATGTACATTTATACCGTTCACGCTGCCTTCACATTTTCTGCCTTGGTTCTCAAAGTCAATCAGTGTGCAGTGTACATGATAAATTGAATTGTCTCATGTTGTGGTATTTCTCAAAGTTTACCAGGAAGATGTTGTTTTCTGAAAATGAACTGTTTAGTTTATTTATGTCGTGCATATCATTGTTAGTTCAATTAATTATAGGATTGCATGTTCAGAGCTTGGTTAACGAAGGCGTAGATTCATTTATGTCAAATCTTGGTAGATTAAAATATTGCATCAATAGTTACTGTGGGTATGTACCCTAAAGGGTTTCATTTTAAGGAATATTTTTCATTTGTAGTAGTAGTAGTAGTGTTTGGATTTAGGGTGCGTCGACGGCAAGGTCATTTTGCACCACTACTGTGCTATTTAATTACAATTGTTATGTATAAAGTAATCTAATGCATCTGATGTCTTCGTTGAAAGTGTACATAATTAGACTTTATTAAAAATGTTTATTTCTCTGAGAAACCGAAATGTACAGATTAAGTTGGTAGGGTGGTCTCCTAAAAGGGTTTTTAGGTCTCCCCCTAGATTATTTCGCCTTCGCGCTTCGCGGTACTTAACACAATCTAGCATGATGTGTCTAATACTTAATGGACATTTACAATCCCCACATTGGGGAGGTTCCTTCTCTTCAGTAAAGAGATACGCATGGGTCAGGGGGCTGTGCCCTATCCTCAATCGTGTAAGTACTACTTCCTCTCTCCGATTACTACGAGCTGAGGAGGGCCACGCTGCTACCGTGTCCTTGATGCCACGGAGCTTGTTATTATTTAGAATCCTCCATGACTCCCTCCATTTTCCAAATACCACGTTTCTTAGAGATGCTCGTAAGTCCTCGTGGGGAACCAGCGTTGAGACTAGAACTTCGTTATTCAGAGCTTCCTTGGCCATAGCGTCTGCTATCTCATTCCCGGCTATCCCCTCATGTCCCGGTACCCACAGAAAATGGATATTCAAACCCTTTCTCGAAAGGGTCAGCAGGAGAGAGTGTATTTCTTGCACGATCGGGTGCACGGGTGAGAAGCCAGAGATGGCTTGTAGCGAGCTCCTGGAGTCAGTGCATATCACAAAGGAGCCGCCGTGGTCATCTAGGGCTTCTAGAGCTGTCCTTATGGCATAAAGCTCCGCCGTGTACACACTGCACATCGGGTGAAGCTTTGCTCTGATGTTCCCGTGGATAGGGGAGACCACTGCACATGCACAAGCAGAGTTATCTTTCGAACCGTCAGTGTAAACGGGGGTAAGGTTGGGGTGATTCCATCGGAACATGGCAAACAAACGCTGGTACTCCGAGGGAGTTGTGGAAGACTTCGGTCGAGATCGTGAAAGAATATTCACCACCGGAGTGGGAGTAATCCAAGGGGGGTGTTCCGAGAATGAAACAGGATACACTTCAGGTAGCGTGAATTCGCATCCGCGAATAAAATCGTTAAAACGAACGCTTACTGGTCTGGTTGCTTTAGTCCTTCGGTTAAAAACATTAATAAAACGGGGTTTAAAAAGTAAACTATAACATGGGTGACTCGTCATTGCTAAAATTTTGGAAACGTAGCTACAAAGAAGCCAGGTCCTTCGGTAGCATAGAGGAGGCTCGCCTGCGTCGGTATATATACTGGGAATCGGGCTGGTCCTAAACGCCCCAGTGCATAGTCGCAGACCTGCGTTGTGCACTGAATTAAGTGCTTTCAAATACGTCTCGCGTGCGGACGCATACACGAATGAGCCGTAGTCTAATTTCGACCGCACCAGTGTGCGGTAAAGTAAAATTAAGGTGGTGCGGTCTGCTCCCCAAGATGCGTGGCTTAAAAACTTTAAAATGTTTAAAGACTTCAAACAGTTTACCTTGACAGAATTAATGTGCTCCTTCCAGTTGAGTTTGTGGTCGAGGGTCATCCCCAGAAAACGGACTGATTCCACAAATGGGAGGTTTCTACCACCTAGGTGTAACGTGGGATTTACATGGACGCCCCGAGTGCGAGAAAAGTGAACGCACTTTGTTTTCTCCAAAGAGAAAAGGAAGCCGTTATTTTGGGTCCATTTGTGAAGTTTATTGATGGTGAGTTGCGCCATACGCGGTGCATTCACGACCCTAGATGATCTGCAGAAAATCGCGAGATCATCCACAAACAGTGACCCTAACACTGGCTCCTTGATGCAGTGAGCTATGTCGTTGATCGCAATAGCGAACAACGTCACGCTCAGAACCGAGCCTTGGGGAACTCCGTTGTCAAGAGGGTAAAAATTTGACAACAACTGTCCCGTCCTTACTTTAAAAACACGGTTGGTTAAAAAATTTTGTATAAAAATGGGCAAACAGCCTCTAAAACCCCACTCGCGTAATACGCGTAGAATCTTACGTCGCCAGACCCGGTCGTAAGCCTTCTCTAAGTCGAAAAATACACCGACTACGTGTTGGCGGAGAAGGAAGGCTTCTTGGATGAAATTTTCAATTCTGACCAAGTGGTCCATTGTGGAACGGTTCCGTCTGAATCCGCATTGTATCCTAGAGAGGAGTTTTCGACGCTCCAGCCACCAAATGAGACGTCGATTTACCATTCGCTCCATTAACTTGCACAGGCAGCTGGTGAGAGAAATCGGCCGGTAAGAATTCGGGTCAGCTCGGTCTTTTCCATGTTTTGGGATGGGGACAATGACGGACTCCCGCCAGGACGGAGGAAAATCCCCATTGGCCCAGAGCTGATTAAAAGTTTCAAGGATTTCCAGCAACGCCGATTCCGATAGATTTCGGAGGAAGGCATTGTGGATCTCGTCGGGTCCTGGGGACGTGTCGTGGGAGTCATGAATGGCAGATTTCAGCTCCCAAATGGTAAATGGCATATTGTAGTCTGCCGTTGTTTTAGGCTCCATAAAGGATATAGGGACGTTCTCGAGCCTTTTCTTGAGGATCGCAAAAGAAGGGTCATAGCATTCGTCGCTGCTCACTTTGGCGAGTAATTGGGCGAATACGTTCCCTATCGCAGCTGGAGAAGTGATAACCTTTCCTTCGACTTCTAGGAAGGATATACCTAGATGCTGGCTGCTACCCGATATGCTCCTCACCTTACGCCATACCTGTGCAAGTGGAGTCCTGTGGTTGACACCGGAGACAAAATTCATCCAAGAAATCCTCTTTGCGTCCTTTATTACCTGACGCGCTTTCGCTCTTAGTCGCCGAAAAGCGGAGAGATTATTTGCTGTAGGATACTTGTTGAAAATTCGGAGAGCTTTCTTACGTTTTTTAATGGCTTCTGCGCAGGTTTCATTCCACCATGGCACCGCATTTCTTGGAAGGATGCTTCGAGATCGTGGTATGCTAATTTCGGCGGCTTGAATGATGCTGGATGTCAAAAGATTTACGTTTGTTACACAGTCGTTGTTTTTATCCCACACGTAGTTAAAATTTGAGTTAAAAAGATGCCAATCAGCTTTCCGGACAATCCAACAGCCTGGTCTAATAAAATCGGGGTTTATATTTTGCTCCCTTTTGATTAAAAGGGGAAAGTGATCGCTCCCACTAAGATCCTTATGCACAGAGAGTTTGAGTTTATTGACCAAACTAGTCGATAAAATACTCAAGTCAATGGAGGAAGAATCGCCGCTATAAGAGTTAAAACGGGTTTTCTCGCCGTTATTGAGTAAAAAAAGGTTAAAATCACTAATAAAACTTGATAAAATACGTCCCCTGCGGTTGCACTGTTCCGGGGTGCTTCCCCATACGCGATCGTGAGCATTAAAATCTCCGAGTAAAATAAAAGGCTGAGGTAGCTGGTGAACAAGGGATTCTAGATTAAAACGGGTGACGGGTGCACCCTCCGGCAGGTAAACGTTGCACACCGTTATCGCCTCGGGAGCGTGCACCGTCACCGCTACCGCTTGGAACGGTGTGTTAAGATTTATTCGGGAGGTGTAAAGAGCCTCCCGGACAAAAACCGAAACTCCACCATGGGCTCGTTGGCCACTAGTATCGTCCAGTCTAAAAGTGTTAAAATGTTTTAAATATCCCTTGTCTGTATCTTTAAAACGCGTTTCCTGCAAACATATACAGAAAGGGTTAAAATCATTTATTAAAACAGCCAGCTCCTCCTTATGCCGATAAAATCCATTACAATTCCATTGTAATATAAAATTCATAAAAAGGGTTTAAAAAGGGTAAAAGATAAATAAAAACAGAAAAAAAAAGGATGTCAATATTGAAACTTGGAGCAGCATTAGCCCGGAAGTCTGTGGAATCATCGCTTTAAGCGACTTTTCCTTCCCTTATTCCTGACTTTTTCGATCTCTGTGTCCGAAATACAGAGATCTTCGTCTATGTCCTCCTGCATCGGTTCCATACCTTTGCCGGAGGGACCAGGAGAGGGAGTTTTCTCTCGCTGGTCAGGTTTTCTGGTGGTTTTCTTTGTTGTATTTTTGGGAGACACTACGGAGGAGTTAGGGGTGTTTTTTTTAGTATTGCTATTGTTACTCGCATTTGTTTTTTTTAATAAATCTATCTGCTTTTCAGGTTCCGTCTGTGTAGAAATGGTGCACTTCTTAACTGGAGCAGAGGCGATTGCGGCAAAGGAACGCGAGAAAGAGGGGGCACTAAGGGCTTTGAACTTTTTCCTTGCCTCCAGGTAAGATATTTTTTCCATAGTTTTTATTTCCATAATCTTCCGTTCCTCTTTCATTTTCGGGCAATCGCGAGAGTAAGCCGCGTGGGTACCCTCGCAATTCACGCAGCAGGCCGCTTCCGCACATTTGTCCCCATCGTGCTTGTCCTTGCCGCAGCGCGGGCAGGTGGCCTTGCCCTCACATCGCGGTGCGATGTGGCCGAATTTTTGGCATTGGAAGCAGCGCATCGGTTGAGGGAAGAATGGTCGCACAGTTACAGATTCGTATCCTAAGAAGACTTTAACGGGCAGTTTGTCTAGAGCGAACGTGAGAATTACTGACGTGGTATTTATCACTTCACCGTTTCGCTTCGTAGTCAGTCTGCGGCAGTCGATGACGCCCTGGGGGGCCATCTCTCTCTTGATCTCTTCTGGTTCCACGTAAAGAAGGTCGTAGTGACTTATTACTCCCTTAGAGGTATTTAGAGTGCGGTGGATCTCGACTTTAACTGGGATGTCGTGTAATTTTTCAGTTTTAAGCAATTTTTCAGCTTGGATGTTGTTCGCAGTCTCTATTAGTAGGGTACCATCTCTTAGTTTTTTCACCGAATTTGGCTCTCCAGTAATTATCGATTGCATAGCTTTTTTTATGAAAAAGGGAGACACCTTTTTCAGAGTGTCACCTTCTTTGGCGCATTTCATAGACAAAAAACGCTTCGAGCTTTCAAAAGACTTTTCTCCTCCGCCCGTGTCCGGGCGGGATCTTTTTGGTGGAGGAAGAGTAATCGTCTCCATGAAAGTAAGAACATAATTCATCCCCTGGGCTCCCCACCCACCACGGAGCCACACATTCGGGACGCCACACCGAGATCCGGTGTGGTCGCCAGGGCTACCCAAGGGATATAGGAACCTTTGATAGGGGGTCTCTTTTGGGTTAGAACCTCCAGCGCGGGGGCCCTCCGAACCCACGCACCTTCGGCCGCCCTACGGAGACCCCCATATCTCCAGCACTAACCCGTCCTGGCGTACGCTCGGAAGGAGCCGCCAAGCTCCCCAGCCGCCAGGAGCCGATTGACCGAGCTGGGCTCTTCTCGGCCGCCCGTTTTTCGGGGAATCCAGGGCCGAAGTGGGGTATTGAACTCCGGCCCATACCGGGTTTCCGACGCCCAGCTGGGAGCCGGAGAACTCACCCACCAGGATCCCCTTCTCCCCCTTGTACGGGTCTCCACGCACGGCAAACACGTGGGTGAATCTGGACGCCAGATGTATCGGCTACTCAGCACAGCAGAGTCACATGCTGTCTGGACGCTATCCTAGCGTGCGAAGGGTTTTTTGACGAGGTTGTCTCCCCGGTGGGCTCGGGTCCGTGGGGGCGCGGCTCCCCAAAGGAAGAGATTACTCTCTTCCCCCCGTGCGGGGTTTTTCATTTGTTTACTGCCTTCTTTTTGACATCAGCTTGTTAAGACATACTTAATGAGAACTTTGCATTTCTTTGTCTTACAGGAGATTAGTGCTGATGGATTAGAAGAATGGGAGACCATCGAGTGCGACACCGCAGAAAGAGGAAGGAGGAAGGGCCCGAAAAATGACTCCAACGCATATATTAAGGAAGCGGTCGATCGCCTTGTCCAGCCCATGGATGACAGTGAAAGCTTCGCAATGAGTCTGGCGGCTCAGCTGAGACTGTTGCCAACAATGGACAGGGCGAAGGCAATGCTGGACCTCCAGACCGTGATATCTGGCTACACAATAAGGCATGTAGAGATGCGGTCATCTGTGGACTCACCCAACCTTAATGCTGATGCAAGTCTTCCCTCTTCCAATACCCTTTTACCTGCCAATCAGCCGCCTCCTCCTCATGTTCCTCCCAAACCTTCCCCACCAGCCACCCCCTCTCATTCACATTCTCCCATGATAGCGCACGAAAGGTCGGCACAAAAACCTACTGTCCATGTTGTCTCCATGAACCCAATTAATTCTAACCCCTCTTTGCCTAATCGTAACACAAAGTCTTCCCTTAGCCGCCTCCTTAACTTTCATTGAATTGATGATCATCCTTTTATCATCATTATTATTATTGTTTATTTATCCAAAGACCATGTTCAAGAAAATACAGTGTCACGTCACGTGATAATGACACGTCAAGGTATAGAGAAAATACATTAATAAAGCCATAGAGTGATTTAGAAAGCCTCACTGTTGGTACATAGTTACAGTAATGTTAATTATTTGAATAAATATTCATTTATTGAGTAAACTAAATTCGCCTGAGGGAAATTTCGAACCTTTTTTTTAATGCACACACCGTTGGAGAGTTTTATATTTTAGTGGGCAATTTGTTGTATAGTTTGATGTCCATTTCCTTTGGGCCATGGCTAGATGCTCTGGTCCTGACACTACCTTGATGTAGATGCTTGGAATTTCGAGTCTCGTACCCGTGAAAGTCAGAATTTATCATGAAGTTGGAGAGATTTTGTCGCACATGTATAACAGAATACATGATGTACACACAAGGAAATGGAAGTATGTTTAGTTTTGTAAAGATAGGTCTGGATGAGGAACAATACAGTTTTTTAAGATAATCCGAAGCAGCCTTTTTTGAATTTTGAAAATCTTTGATGCGTGGGTTGAAGAGCCCCAAAGTTTTATATTAAATGTCATGTGTGAAAAGAACCAACCATAATATAACATTAATAGGACAGCCAGACTTACAGAACTGCGTAGGGTTCTCACAAGGTAACACACCGAGCTGAGTGTATTCGTGAGGGAATCAATGTGATTTTCCCAAGAGAGATTGGCAGTGATATGAATGCCAAAAGATTTTGTGGAGTTACCCTGCACTATCATTTCATTGTTGCATTTTGCTATATAGTCATTTTTAACTTTGTTTAAGGTCATTTGGACTTCCTTTATTTTTGTATATGGACACTATTTTGGATTATTATTATTATAATGTACAATGCTGAAGGAAAAACACCTTGAGTTAATGATTCGTTAATCAGGTATAGCAATGGTTCCTTCATTTACATGAACACACTTAAGAATTATGAAGCCTGGAAAACCATAGGGACCAGTACTATGTTTTTTGCCTAGTTTCAATACAATTTGTTTTAACTCGTGTACAGTACAAGGCTGGGCAAAAAAGAAACTGAAGAGGTTGTGGTGGTAACTTATGAGGCTTCGCTGTGAGTTATTGAAGAGGGTTCCAGAGTGAACAGTTTGTTGAATAGGTTACTCAAGTCACCATAGCTAACTTCTGTTTTATCATCTAATTTTTTAACATCTGGCAGTATATGCCTGGAGGATTTCCTGACTGAAGTGTTGATAATTTCCCAGGAGGTTTTGGATTTTTTATAGGAAGAGATGATTTTATTCTCATTATACTTTGCCTCCAAGAGACACTTCTTGTAAAAATTTTTGAACCGTATGTATTCCTCGGTGACTTCAACTGAATCTGAGCTTCTACTGGCAGCTTCAATGATTTTAAGGTGGGAGGACATTTGCTTAATTTCATCTGTGAACCATGGTTTCTTTTCATGTTTGTGTTTACTCTTGATAATGACTTGGGGGAAGGCAATATTAAACCAGTGCAACATATGGTCATGCAAGTTTTTATAACTCTCATCAATAGAACATGGCTGATAGACAGTTTGCCAATAAATGGATGCTATCCTGTTCTTGAAGTAGCTTTGTTTGCTGTAACTTGTATCTGATGTAACATATACTTGAAAAATATTACTGTGGCAATTAAAATCAGTTAAATTGTTTAACTGACTGTTGTTTTAATTTCAATTTAAATTAATCTCATCCGGTGCTATCTAGTGTGGTAAGTTCTTCTAAATCTTAGAAACTATGATTTGCAGTTTCTATTGCCATGATATTGATACCTATTCAAATTTCTATGAAGCTATTTTTACTCTCAAGCATCAACTCCTTATGCATTTCGTTTGTTTACACCATGTCTACATCTCTTCCTATTAATAATAGGGACTTTTCCTTGTGAAGGCTTCCACAGGTGGGTTCATTTCAGACCAGAACTCTCGATAGAAGTAATCTCTTCCCACAAGTGTATGCCCGCTACCTGTACAGCTAGGGTTAAATAAGATGTTTGAGTGGTTTGTCATATATCTTCATTTCTGTGAGCATCCCTTCAATGTTTGGTCTTAGCTGTTGTATTATAATTGTGTCTAACTTCTTTGGTACTAACATTTGAGACTGCTGAGAAGATAAGAGTGCGATGGTTGGGGTCAAAAGATCCCTGATCGTAGTTCAAGAAAGCAGAAATCATTAATGCCATGTTTCTGTAATACTTATCTGTTCAAAGTAATGACAGAGGGCTTCTTGTAAAGGTAGTATAGTAGTAGGCATAAGTGGGAACTCCAGAAAGCTCATTCATTTATCACCCATATTTCATTTTGTGAGAACTGGTTACTAGTCTTTCTAGTTTGCTATGTGGTATCCATAGATGGGGAGAGGTAACTGTGTTAATAAATTTGTAAGATGACTTAACTTACCTATTGAGGATTTTACATGAGGGAGCTTGCGAACCAGTTCACGGTGGACCCACATTTAATGTGAAACAAATTTTTGTTGTAACCAAGTAGTTATTAATATCAAGTAAAGCTGCTTTACAAGGGGCACGTAATTGTGCAATAAGAGGTATGTACAACGTCGCAGTCAAAATTGCGTCGTGTAAAGAGGTGAATTGCTAGAACGCATGCATGCGAGGTGGCAAAATAACCCGTTCTAATTCCGACCTCGCATTATTGAAATTTTACGTCATATTGAAAATTAATGCAGTTCTAACCTGCGCAAGTACATGCACCGTGTAAAGCACCCTTAACCTTTTGCTGGTAAAATAAGTTTGTCATGAGCTACCCAGACGGAACCAGCCTCATACAGCAGGAGAGAAGGATTGAGAGGAGCTGCAGAAAATTCCTTGGTGCTGCTGTTGAGTGAAAGGAATATGGTAAACGCACATAAGTATGGAAAGTTGAAAAATAATAATAATAATAGAAAATGTTGCCAATTGAAAACAATTGCTTCCATTCTAATTACAAATTGTTCACTTTTATTACACTGCACTTTTATTTCTTACACATTCATATATATCATACATACAACAAAGGACAGGAAATAAATACAACATATGACATACAATTCTACCTACACCTACAACCTCTAAACAACACAGTTCCATTGGAAATCCACCTCTCCCTCTGACATGAAATAATCTGCCAGGTTCTCCCTAACTAAACGTGCATGTGTACTGGAGTAATTTGCTCCCTGCCTCTCCTGAACTGATGGCAAGGCTGCAACCTCACTGTCTCCCACATTCAAAGAATTAGGAGGTGAGTCTGCCAGAAAATAATTATGCAGGGCACAAGAACACAAAATCAGTTTGTCAATGGTGGGTAAACACACCTCTATTGGCCTCAGGTATATCCTGAACCTATTGGCCAGGATGCCAAAGGCATTTTCCACCACCCTTCTTGCCCGAGACAGGCGATAATTGAAAACTTTATGCCTGGTGGACACAGCGCAGGTTCTGGGGAATGGCTTCATTAGGGTGGTATTAAGCTGGAAGGCATCATCCCCTAAAATAAAATATGGGAAGGAGAAATCCCAATGTGGTAACTTCTCTGGTGGAGGTAGTGATTGTCCACCGTTAAGTAATGGGTATAAGGTCGAATTTTGGTACACCCCCCCATCTCACATTCGCCCATTACACCCAACATCTATATAAATAAAGCGGTGAGAGGCATCCACCAATGCTAGAAGGACCACACTATAGGTCCCCTTATAATTAAAAAGCCGTGACCCCTCTCCCTGAGGGGCCTTGATGAGTACATGCTTTCCATCTACTGCACCGACTGCAAGGGGGAACTGCCAAATGGTGTTGAAATTCTCGGCCAACTCCCTCCATGAATTGTGGCTGTCAGGAATCTGAAATGGGAAATAATAAATGAGCAGTGAGTCATGAAAGTCTTTTAAATATGTACTGATTCCATTTTTAATTTGATTGACTGACAGAAAGGAACAGGTATGTTGCATTGGTTAGAAGTGGGTGGATATATCATCAATTCTTTGGCCAAAAACAGAGGCCCTTACTCTCTTGTAATGTATGAGTGCCCCTTTGGATGAAAATTTTGAATACTAACATTTAGGTGGCTTTCTCTGGCATTGTTATAAAGAATATATTTAAACCTTTCTCAAATGTAATTGATTATGATGACAAGCAAGCCATCACAATTCTATAGCTGACCTTTTTGCCTCTCATTTTTCTGGAAACTTCTCCAATGACAAACCTAATGTTCTTCCATCCTGCAAGTTTCCTGTAGATATCAACTTTTATTGTCTCGGTCACTGCTAAGGAAATTATCAGCAATTTAGATGCTTAGACACCAACAAGAGTTGTGAGCCTAATGGTATTCGCCCTTCTATTCTTAAATCATGTTATTCTGCTCTTTCACACCTCTTTATGCTCTTCAATTTATCCTTCCGCAGTGGTTCCTTTTCCTGACCCTCTGAAAATTAGCTATTTAATTCCCATTCATACGGCTAACAACAAATGTAATATAACTAACTATTGTCCCATCACAATTCAGTCAGTAATAGCCAAAATCATGAAAAGCATAGCTGTTGACAAGGTTGAACCTCTACTGAGGAGTGTATTAGCACCTAAGTAACATGGATTCAGACAGGGTATGTTAACTGTATCCAACCTACCGGTTTTTGAGGATGGTTGTCAAATTTACGTCCTCTATACTGACATTTCTAAAGCGTTTGATAGAGTAAATCAAATCACTCTGCTACACAAATAGAAATATCTTGGATTAGTGGACTCCATTGGTTTCATAGCTATGCATATTACTGTATCGAGTAAAAATTGAATCCTCTTTCTCGCAGCAATTTATTGTAAACTCCTCGCCGAATACTGAAGACATGAAACAAGCGAATGAAAGGAAGATTGATTTTCCTCCACAAGGAACCTGCTGAATTCCCACAGCAATCAGTGAATGAGAAGTGAGAATTATTGCTCCACAGAAATCGGTAGAAACTTCATTGTAAAACGTAATACACCTTCATATAATTTATAATTACCATTATTCATTATTCCTTTCATCTCCTCATCGCTCCCATCACATGAAAAAACTTTGCTGTTATCACTTACTATTTTACCATGCGTATGCAGGTACAAAAATAAAATCCTTCACCTTAAATTCCTCCCGTACAGCAGAGTAAATCTCGGCACAAACCTCCGGCACCAGGCACGCTATAGTAGAGCGTGAAACCCTGCTCAAAAATTCCAAGGACCGAAAAGAATCGCCAGTGGCGAGGAACCGCAGGCATATAGCCAGTCTCACCTTCGACGATATGGCTTGCCGCATAGATGTGTCCGACCTTTGAATTTTATGAGCAATCTATAAAGGGAAAACAGAAATCCAAAATCATAAGCAAATGAAAAAGTTAATCAATTTCTTTAGGAACACCTAATTCTGATGCTTACTTTCGCGTGCAGAAATAGGAATTTTTCGTGGCTCATCCGAAGGAAATTCCGGTAGTCTTCTCCGTCACTAGTAAGAAGATCAGCCAGCAAATTGTCCTCCATTCCCAGCTCACACCTTCTCGCGAGATGAGTTTTCACTCACCAGCGCTTCCTCCTCTTCCTCTCCTGAACATCCTTCAGGCTGCTCAACAAAACAAGTCCCAGCGCGACTCTCCTTCGGTTAATAGACATCGCCAAAAACCAATAATAGGTTATATGCTTGTTATAAAAATACCGCCAACGACAAGACTTCACTTGCGATAACGTGCAATCGACAGCGCTACACGTGTAGACACAACACACAGAAACTCACATTTGATTCAATATAAATCGATCAACTACGAGTTAACTCGTGTGTGTAATCCTCGCTTTACGATATAGCTAATTTTCGACCAAATCGATTGAGATTAGCATGAGTGCTGTGTTCCAGCGCGCTTCGTATCCTTTCGTACGCGCTTCGTAGCGGACATTGACATGCTTCGTACGCGCTTCGTCAACAGGCCGTGAATGGTTATTATCCATTGACGAAAAGCGACGGAGCGGCACAGTATCCCCGTAGTCAATGGATACTATATACATACGAATTGGATACGGCGGGTTCTGTGCCATCTGGGTTGTTAACGAAATGGTATGTTCACATTTTCTCCGCATCTAGTCCAATCCGGCAGTAATTTTTTGGCCGGAAGGTAGGAATAGTAGTTGGGGCAATAATATTCTGTAGGAAACTTACTGATGAAAATACATTTCATGATAAATCTGATTTACCGTAAAGTTTTCAGAGTCTATGTAAAGTTGAAGGTTTGGAGATTATGATGTTGAATTGGTGTAAAAGTAAACGGTCGAATTCCTACACGGTACTCAGGCTGAAGTGTGCTTTAAGTGGGATAAAGTCTGCTTTCTCAGTTTCATGGACGCCACTTCAGAATGACAAAATGGCAGAAGTGTCGCTTTAGCGTAAAGTGCCGTCACGGAGCTCACTTTAGAGCTACATTATCTGATTTAATAATTAGTAAATATAGCCGCACAGACTTGCTTTTGAAGTTGAACTCTGATTTGAATGTTCTAAATCGTCTCGGATATGGCAATAATTGTGGAAAAATTACACCATTTTCAGATATTTTGGGTTACGGAATTAATGGAGATTGATTTATTGAATAGGACAGAGGGGTTGCAACCGGAACTGTAATATGTTTATTTTACCTGAAAATATACCAAGCTAGTGTTGATGGAGATGACCCATTCCATAAATTCAAGTTGAATTGAACTATATCAGTCTGTGTACTATCTAGGAAATTTAATGATTATGTGATGATAACAGCGCAGTAGTTGATTGAACAGGTTGGCAGCATGTATATATTTTGAATACGACTTCATGATATGCTTATATATAGGTTATGCTCATGTGTTGATTTGCCAGAATATCCCTATAGATATTGAAAATGGTAGCAAAATTGTTTATTACGGCGTAAATGGTCTATTAGCTAATAGTTGATTTAAATGTCGTTTCGCATGCCTAATGCTATTTTCTATACATTACATCGTATTATATGAGTATTTCATTCGATGATATCTCAATTTTCTCTTTCCATATCGTGTGTAGCATTTTTCTGTTTATGTTATTCTGAAACTAGTCGGATTTCTGTTTAGTTTTTCGAATATGAAATTGAATGTTTACACTATCGATTTAGGATCACATCAAGAAAGGCAGCAATAGAAAAGTATAACATAGTTTCCTTCATAGTCATATAATCTGCAGCATAGCAATATTTTCTCCAGGATGTAGCTTTGTCATGAAATTTTCTGTCATGAGCTGCGATCTATATTTCAAACTTGTAAGTATAGGTTATTACTTTCAAAGTAACTCAAAGAGTATCTTCACTGAGAAAATAATTCCGTTTCTGTCACAAGTATAGTGTCTGTTACATGTTGTATGTTGTCCTATTGAATGACACAAAGCGTTGCAAGGTGACTTAACTGGGTGAACTAATTCTGTTCAGTTTGTAATGTGTGAAGTATGTCAAGTCAATGTTAAGCTCGTGTGGCAAATAGGTAGAACTGCATCAGTTTCTCAAATTAGCTTGCAATAGCATGTAACCAAGAACGAAATAAGAATGTGCTATCTTGCAGGCAGTTTTTCATTGTTGTTGGCAGTTGCACATGTGAGTGTGCATTGCGGTTAGAACCGTATTTTTCCTTAATCTGGCATTGCATGAATACTTGAACAAAATTAGATGGGGTTATTTCTGCAATCTTGCATTCTAGTCCATTCATTCATTCAGCGTTCATGGAGCATTCTAGCCCATTCATTCATTCAGCGTTCATGTAGCATTCTAGTTTTTTCAATTCTTCTAAAAGACTTTTCTTTTCTAAAAAAGTTTTCTAATGATACAATTTCACTGTTTATCTTCTACTGAACGCTTATTAGTTTTAAATGATTTTTATATAAATTTCCAGGCGCTACTTCACCCCTTTCTTACTGTGGTTCCTTCAACAATGCCAAATCGCAAGGAATTCATGTACCGCCGTGATCGTCACAAACGTAGAAGGGCAAACCAAATATCAAATGAATTTCTGGGTTCAGATAATTTGTGCTTAGTGGAGCAGGAACTTCAGGAGAGGTGTGAGGTGAATGAAGGTTCATTGGATGGCAGTGAATCTCAGCATGAGGTGGCTGATGTTTGTGAACTATCTGATAGTGATGTTTCAGTTTTCTGGCCTCTGATGAAATGCCATCAGAGTCGGAGAGTGAGCCAGTCAGACAGTGAAACAGTATTGGATCCAGTAGATGTTCTTGACAAGCCGAGGCAATGGGGTGCTTCTGGAGTGACCCAAACCAAAGCAACAGAGGTACTTAAAAACTTAAGGGTACACAGCTGCTTTAATGGATGGCCTTCAGATGCCAGGACTCTTTTGAACACTCCTAGAGAGACGCCTACTCAAAGGGTTGCTGGAGGTGAATATTATCACTTTGGAGTAGAATCAAAGCTGTTGAGTCACCTTGAGAGGTATCCTCAACTTAAGGAGTTGGCGATATTGAAGCTCCATTGTTGCATTGATGGAGTACCGGTAACAAAGAGTACCAATAGTCAGTTGTGGCCCATTGCTTTATCGTTTGAAGACTTTCCAAGTATACCACCTTTTCTGGTTGGACTATATCATGGAACTAGTAAACCTAATTCAGCCTCGGAATATTTTAGGGAGTTCAAAGAAGAGCTCACCAAAATCATACCTTCAGGAGTAAGTTATAATGGTAGAAGGTTCTCAATAGACATAAGTGCCTAAATTTTAGATACTCCTGCATTTTCCTTTGCTACCCTAACTGCAAGCCATTCGGGGTATTACAGTTGCCGAAGATGTACCACTAAGGGGAAGTTTGAAACTTCTCATGTAGTTTTCAATGATTTTGATGCAACACTGAGGACTAATGAGAGCTTCCGTATGAGGACTCAAGCAGGGCATCATAAAGGGAGCTCTCCACTTGAAGAAATTCCAGGCACGGACATGATAAAGCATTTTCCATATGATTACATTCACCTCACTTGCCTAGGTATCATGAGAAAAATTCTGACATATTTCATGATGGGGTCTCTCTTGGCAAGATTACCTAGAGCTTCCATAGAGAAAATGTGCCAATCGCTGGAATCATTGGGAAGTAGTATTTCTTCTGAATTTCTGAGGATGCCAAGAACACTGAGGGAAGTCAGTAGATGGAAGGCTACAGAGCTCAGGCAAATAATGCTTTATACTGGGCCCTATGTCTTTCACAAAATTGTCGCTACAGATGTTTTTGTCCATTTTCTCTGCTTCTATTATGCAATGAGATGTTATGTGAGTGACACATATTGCCAGCGAAGGAAGAGAGCTAGAAACTTAATGGCTTATTTCGTTGAAAATTCTGCCAAACCATATGGAAAGAAAAGTGTCCCTCATAATGTACATGCCCTTATCCATTTGCACAGTGATGTGGATAAATTTGGTTGTTTGGAGAAGGTCAATGCAATTAAATTTGAAAACAGGTTCCAGTCGCTGAAGAAGTTAGTGAGGAAATGTGAGAAGCCTCTACAGCAACTAGTTTAGAGGAAGTCTGAATTGGCCCTTGTTCCTCCCAAATCAACTACTTACCCCAAATATACGATATTAAGAAATGCTCAAAGGTTCCTGTGGGAATGACTTTGCCAGCATACTTCAAGTGTGTCGTGAATGAAGTTTGTATCGGGTCAAAGGCGCCGAATAATAGTGCCATCCTTCAGGATGGCTCTATTGTAATTGTCAATTACATTGCAACAAGGGAAAGTGTGATCCATATCTATGGATAGAAATTCAGAAATGTCAGCAACTTTTATTAATCCCACTCAAAATCAAGCAATGTTGGCATATACATTGCATCGGATTTAGCTCGTCCAAACATGTGGCCTTTGACTGCCATTAGAGGCAAGGGAATCATCCTTCCTCTAAGGACTAAAGATGGAGAACAGGAGTTCTACGTTTCAGAAATAACCAATTCCGTAGTATTGCAGTAAGTTGATTATGTCGTACAGTAATAATTAACTGTTGACATTGGGAATCTAAGGGATGACTAATATGCTATCTTGTTACAGAATGGCCTGGAAGATAGTGGACTTCGGGAGCATGGTTGGAAGTGGCGCATGCAAGGTAAAGTGCAATGACCACCCGAGAACAAAGGCGACGACTGTTTTGCCTGAAAAATGGCTGTTTAACAACGAGGGTAAATTTTTTTGTTACTGGCCTCCCAAGTTCTGCCAGCAAGTTAGCACCGTGGTTAAAAAAAATGACCCAGCCTCAAAAAGACTGAGAAGTTTGGCGTGTGACTCATGCATCTGTAGACTCTTTGTAGGTGACATCTACGAGGGCCGTTTTTTTCAACCTCCGATCGCTCTGTGCAGACGCTATGCGGGCAGCAGGAAGCGGGCATGCACTGTAGGCGACTGCGCAGCTCTCATACTACACACTCCGCCATTGTTGACATTCAGGCGTCAGTCGGCATTTTGCTACAGCCACGTAAACATGTCCGCCATTATTGATGCTCCCGCCAAGTGTGAATTGCGAAGTGTGATTCGTTTTTTACAGGCTGAAGGCCATAGTGCTGCAGAAATCCATCGGAGAATGAGTCGTGTTTATGGGGAAAACTTCATGAGTGATGGTGTTGTGCGTGAATGGTGTCGAAAGTTTAAAGGTGGCCGTAATGATGTGCATGATGAAGGGGGCCAAGGACGCAAATCGGTCATTTAAGATGACCTGGTTAAACGAGTTGACAGTAGGGTTAAAGAAAACCGCAGATTCACCATTACTGCTTTGTCTACGGAATTTCCAGAAGTTTCAAAGTCTGTTTTGTACTCTATTGTTACTGAGCAGTTAGGCTACAAAAAACTTTGTGCACGTTGGGTCCCAAAAATGTTGACAGACGGCCACAAAACTGGACGAATGGCGTCAGCTTTGGAGTTTCTTGAGCGTTATCATGATGAAGGAGGCAACTTTTTGAAATTAATCGTGACGGGATGAAACCTGGATTCAATACGACACACCGGAAACAAAACGACAATCACAACAATGGATGCATTCAAATTCACCAATCAAACCAAAGAAATTCAAACAAACCTTCAACAACAGAAAGACTATGGCTACTGTGTTTTGGGACCAACAAGGTGTGTTGCTTGTGGAGTTTATGGAGCCCGGAACCACAATCACTGCAGCTGTTTATTGTGAAACTTTACGACGTTTGCGTAGAGCCATTCAGAACAAACGAAGAGAAATGCTGACCGCTGGAGTTGTTCTGATCCATGACAATGTCCGTCCACACACTGCTGGAGCAACTCAACGGGTTCTCGAACAATTTGAATGGGACATTTTCGATCATCCGCCATACAGTCCTGACTTAGCACCCAGTGAATTTCATCTTTTTCCTGAACTGAAGACGTGGCTTGGTGGGAAGCGCTTTCAAACCAATGAGGACCTTAAAACCAACGTCAAGGACTACATGAATTCATTGGCGGCAACTTTCTTTGAAGAGGGTATTGAAAAGCTTGTCCACAGATATGACAAATGTCTCAATCTCTTCGGCGATTATGTCGAAAAATAACCATAAGTGTACCAATCTTTTGGTAATAAAATTTTTGTTTTAGATGAAATTGTCTTTTATTTATAGCCTATCGGAGGTTGAAAAAAAACGGCCCTCGTATTTTAATATCATTTCGTGCCATTCTCCTTTTTTATGTGAAACTTTCGTGTAGTACAAAATTATGATTAAACCTTGGATGTTTCTTTTCCACTATTTAGGTGACTACGATTTTGCCAGGGAGGTACTGCAGGGCATATCTGAAGTTACAGATGTGGACGAATTCATTGGAAAAAGGACAGAAATGAAGTATGGAAAGGGAGAGCGGATGAGGAAGAGGAAAGTTCGGGACTTCGAAGATGATGTGGTCACTCAAGCGAGACTATTGCTTCCCGCAATACCGGATGATTCAAGTGAAGACGGTAATTTTAATTGAACTTTCAAGTTTGAAATTAATCAAGATTAAAACTGTTTCATTGTTCATATTTTGCTTCCTTTGCAGACATGGCAGTACAATTATCCCAAGTAGTAAGTCGGGAGAATGAAGGTGGTTCAAGGTGTGGAAATGGTATAGAGAATTCGTTACGACATGCTTTTACTTTTTGCATCAGGCTTTTCCCTGGTGGAGAATGGAATAACTACAACGGTCCTCTAATTGGTTTCCTTGTGCATACACGTGTATTATCCGGTTTTTGGCGGACATAAGACCATTAGTAGTAGATTTGAGATAAAGGGTGCGTCGACGGCAAGGTCATTTTGCACCACTACTCAATCGTTTGATTCAAGACTCATTATAAATGGATCTTTACTACGCAATTTTTAACATAAAATAGAGGGAAGCTTATACACGAGATTTATTACATTTTTACTCGGGTAATAACGGTTTCTACACGAGATAAAACACGTGTAAATCACGGCCTATATGCCAGTTTGCGACCGTTCGTGCTGTATGGGAAGTGACGGTCGAAGCAAAGTATCAGAATAGAAATAAATAATACAACAACAGAATCACTGCTTGGTTTTCTGTATTGATACGAAATCGTTCGCACGGTTAAACTTATAAAGAATGCCACTGACTTGTTTACTATCCTTTATCATCTTTTCGACGCCATGACACCCAAGCAGTGCTGCCGCCAGTGACCATTTTAAATCCCAATAACGAATGCCATTTTGCATATGATCTGCAAAGACCTGCCATTTTCTCATGTGGAAGATGAAGGGTTTAAATGCTTGATGAAAGTAGCAGTGCCTTTGTATACAATACCAAGTAGAAGAAAAGTCACCTTAATGATCGATAAAAAATATGAATTTATCGCAAACATGTACAAAGATACATTGGCTTCAACAAAAATATAACACAACAGATATATGGTGTGAGACATAAAACACCAGAAGCTTCCTAGGAATGACAGTGCATTACTTAAAAAATAAAGATCTAGCATCTGCAACAGTGGGTGTCGTAAAATTGCGAGAAAGTCACTCTTCAGAGTATTTAGCCAGAATACTTTAGAGTGTTTGTGAAGAATGGAACATTGCACCTGAAAATGTTACTGCTGTTGTGACTGACAATACAGCAAACATGGTGAAAAGTGTAACTGCCACATTTACAAACTTGCCATGCTTTGCACATGCATTGAATTTGGTGCCAAGCAAGGCAATCGAGTCAACAGTTGGTGTACCGGAGATAATCACTCAAATTAAGTCTCTGGTCACCTGGTTTAGGCAGTGCGTTGCAGGAGCGGATATGCTGCGCAAATTTTAACTAGATATGGGTAAATCAGAGGGGCAAATACTGCAATAACTGAGGAGACGGTGAAGGACAGAATCCAGAGGTGGCTCAAGCAAGCCGGTCGTAGACGTATGGATGTCTTTCCTGACGACTTATTTTATGCCGAGGAACCTTTGTCTGTGTCAATAAACGAAAATGTTTGAACCAATGTGTTGCCTACACAATTTATATGCTGGACCAATTTGTGAACTTGAGTGCCTATGTTAATAATGTGGTGATCAAGTTCCCCCCAGCAACACCTATGCTAACATCTCCTCAGCTGCAAGAGGCGATAAAAATTATTGCACTGCTGAGACCAATAGTCCACCGCAACCGAAACTTCTGGCTCCAAATATATTACATGCAGCAAAATCATTCCACTTGTTCACTGCTGGGAGTCCCATAATGATGCCGCAAACCCCACCTTTGAGATCAGTATTAAGCTAAAGAGAAAACTGCAGGCAGAAGTCCATAAGAGATTCAGCAAGATCGAGGGGGTAACTATCTTAGCTACCGCCACCTTACTAAAGCCTCCCCCTTCCCCCCTCCAACCTTCTCAAGTCCCTTCCTGGTATAAATTTACCCGACTTTTGACAAAATTTTGTACTCGTAAATGACCGCTCAAGGTCGAAACATGTCGTACCGTCAAAATAAATTAGTGGAAGAAAACGAAGTCGTTTTTTCATTTGTGTTGGTTACTAAAGCCTCGCTTCAAAAAACTTCATTTCAAGGACCCACTTCTATGCTCTCATGCCATTAAAAACATAGCATCCACGATGAGAGAACTCAATGAAGATGAAGCCATTTCAATCGCTGCCACAGAGAACTCAGAAATAAATGTTTCACGAAATGAAAAATTTGACTTGTGGAGCCACCACAAACAACTGGTAGCCACAAGAATCAATACATCAATAATGGATAACACTGAAGTTCCAAATGAACTCACTCAGTACTGACCCAATCTAGGAATGGGATAAATTAAAAGTACTCTATCCTACCTTGCACAAAATAGCTATTAAGTACCTGCCAGTTGTGGCAACGTCCGTGCCATCGGAACGGTAATTTTCAAAGGCAGGGAATATAAAAACTGAAAAGAGGAACCAACTGACTGGAAACAGGTTATCGAAATTAACATTTTCAAATTCTATCACTGAATCACAATGGGGACTTTAAATGCAATGGCTCACAGTGACTAGTATGTTTCACATTAATAATCTAAATAGGAAAGATCACATTCAAGTCCTTTTGTTCTCTGAAAGATTCAACAATCTAAAAATGGTATGACTTATATAACCTATTAAACGTGTATAATTAAACGAATATAAATTAAATTATGTTGCCACAGAATTCAGAACATTTTTGCTCTACACTGGACCAGTTGCCCTGAGGAACATACTTCAAAGAGATCTTTATGATCATTTTTTATTTCTCCATGTGGGTTTGAGGATTCTTTGCTCAAGCAGAATGGCTCTGCCTTTGTGTGGATATGCCAAAGAGCTGTTAGAGTCATTTGTGATAGGCATGAATGAACGACATGGTGCTGACTCCATGGTCAACAATTTCCACAGCCTTCTCCATCTTGTGGATGATGTGAAATTTTTCAAAGCCCCTTTGGACAAATTTAGCAGTTTTCCTTTTGAGAATTACTTCTCAACCTTAAAAGGATGATGATAGTAAGGATGCAAGGGATGGATGCAAAGGATGATAAATAATCCTCTTGGGCAAATTTCACGGATACCAGCTGAGTACGACTCTAGCTCCTCTTGTCTTGAGGGAATGAGTGAGACGACCTGCAAGTATGATTCTGGAGATGGCATTAAAGAAGTCAGTGTGGGGGGAAGAAAATTTTCATTGAGTAAAAAAGAGTCATTTTCTTCTTTGTGGCACAGTGTACAGAATTGCTTCAATTTTTATAGAGGGTGGAAAAGTTGAGTTTTTAGGAAACTATTTCGAGAGGCAGGATGATTTTTTTCTCTTATCCTCGCAAGTCTTCACGTGTGGGTGTTTACAGTGTGTGGAAACTATCAGACAATGGGCAGAATATTATGATTTCTTCAGAACTTGTTAAATGTGTTGTATTTGCTGAAGAGCAATATCATATAGTGTTTGCCCTATTGAATTGAGCTTTTTTGGAGTTTATGCTTTGAAGTTACTCCACTCTTTTATTTCTTTTTAAATGTACTTGAGTCTAATATATCATTTTTAAATTCCCAGGAAAATGGAGCCGAAAAAATGTAGTGGGGGAATTCATTGATGATACCGTGGAGTGTTTCCCCGTATTTGGCTCCGTGGGGAACTGGAGGTGCTGTGGCCTACAGGCCTCAGTAAAAAGGCGGTACAGCATGCCATAGTAAATTTAGATAAGCCAAAGGAAGATTGGGGAGTTCATCAGCTCCGGCGAGTATTGGAACAGTCGGGTAAGAGGCGTTGTACTCCTACATACATCAAAGAACCCATTTCAAATTGTAAAATAAAGGAAGTAATGGAATGAATGCCATGACATAATGAGGTGGAGTTATATTATTATTATAATCTATTGCTTAAAAAGTATTTCTTTGCCTTCTATATAGGTTTCTTTAAGGGTGCTACGAAAAAAGCATCCAAAGCAGAGTATATGTCCAACATATCCGAAACTGAGCCGGAATTGGAAGGAAAGAAAAGGAAAGAAAAGGAAAGTAGCGCGACCTGAGCGGTATTTGGATGGGGAAGTGAGAGACAGGAGAAGGGTATCCAGCCTGTCTCATGACTCAGACAGTGATGCACGCTCATACTCAAGAGTTGCTGTCCCAAGCTTCCCATCAGATGTAGACCGAACAGAAGTGAAAGGAACGGTAGAATTAGTGAATGCAGTAGTATTTGTGTTTAGGGTGCCTCGACAACTAAGGTCATTTGCACCACAGACAATGTATAAAAACAAAAATTTTAAAAGATGCATTAAAAAAACATTTTAACATTCATAAAAGTTTTGAAATAAAAGGGGTTGTCAAATTATAAAAAGGTTGGAATTTAAACACTGTTAATTAGCCCGGTCTCTATTAAAAACTTTATCACTCGGCTGACACCATCAGGGTCGTCTCCTAAGATGTGCCCTAGGTCTCCTCCGATGTTCAGCCGATGGCGCACAGAGCGGTATTTCTCACATTCTGTCAGGAGATGTCTCACAGTAATGGGAGAGTCGCAAACATCACATAGGGGTGGAATTCTCTCTTCGGTGAAGAGGTACGAGTGGGTCAGAGCGCAGTGCCCAATTCTCAATCGTGCGATTGCGACCTCCTCCCTGCGGTTCCTCCTGACAGACGTGGGCCACGCTGAAATTACCGGCTTGATTGCGCGCAGTTTATTTCCGGTAAGAGAGCGCCAAGTCTCTTAGTGAATGCCTCAGAGGGTCAAACAGTGAATGCCTCCAAGGGTGAAGCAGTGAATGCCTTCAAGGGTGAGGAATTACTGGAATCTATAAAGGGTAAATTTCATTTTATGGTATGAAATGCCTTCATAAAGAGCATTAAGTTAACCCTTTGAGAGTGAGAATGCTTTTATGTTTCGCACGCTGACTGCGGCATTTACTCGCACATTCCATTGCTACCTGGATGCCTTGCACTTGGGCACCATCCCTCATCATTAAGATTGCTAAGAGGCTTCTAAAATACTACCAAACCAGCCCTCGTGGCAGGGGGTGCCCCCTACACAGGCTTGCGCAAGTGTTAAAACTAGATTCAATTTTTCTGCAGTAATGTCCCTCAATTATGAGGTAAGGAGCCTGAAGGGGCAACTCCTGGCAGTCATGGAAGAACAGCACTATATGCAGCGAAGAGGATTTAATCTTTCTATCTTCAATCCTGCCGGTATCCAATGATGAGCAGATGCTCACATTGTACACACAGCGGAAAACACGTGTTTTCCGCTGGTCGGTAGACAAGGAAGAGAAAGAGAGTTGGCCAACCGAGTTTTAGAGATCGGAGGGAGGGATAACCTTTTTGGCATACCTGACACCAGCGCCACTACCCCTCACACGGTCTACTTTGAACTACTGCCATTATTCATTCTTCATCTGTTTCTAACCACTCTTTCGCGGGAATTTGTGGTGACTGGTTGTGTACTGCAATCCATTTGTCGGTGGTAAGTAGTGCCGGTTTTTACTAATATCTCACTAATTATGGTTGGAATCATTCTTTAAACTGTGTTCTCTAGGTCCTACAAGTGTGATCATTCTTTAAACTTTGTTTTAGTCGTCCTACTAGTGTGACTATCGGTGCGGTAAGGTCTTCAGATTCTGAGTGGTGAATATTGTAGTTTATCACCGTTATTTCACCTTTAATGTGGACAGGAGTTTTTACGGATTGCTATTTTAACTGTGTGAAGATTTTCTTGCGTATTTGTGTTGCTAATGACACGTGGCCGAATGTTACGGGGCATTTTGCATTGGGTGTGAATTGTCCATTTCTTTCACAATGTGAAGTATTTCATCGGGAAGTGGTACGGATTGTTCTTTAAACCGTTTTTTCAACCCCAATAGTGAGGAGAATTTGTGTTGGAGCGAGGGCAGTAGGAGAGCCATCCCTGGAGGGCGGGTGTTAGCGAGGTTTGGTAAGCTTTTGAGCTTCTGAGTGGTAATTATTACAGGAATTTACTGTTCAATTATGTTGACCGAAGTTTCTATATATTGCATTTTTAACTCTATGGAGATGCAGGAACAGAGTGCATTTTTTTGGGTGGTGGTGCACGGCCATCTTCCCGTGAAGTCATTTGCACAAACACAAACCCATTGGTGGGTTTTGGTTTGTGTAAACAGGTCTTAAGTGAATAATTTCATTTGGAAGTTGTGACGGGCTGTTCTTTCAAGTATTTTTTTTACCCCTCTAGTGAGGCAGTTTTGCGGACCGTAGGCCTTTTTTAGAGTGTGAATTTTTTAAAGACCAGGTGGTCGTGAGGTCCGGTAAGCTATTTAGCTTCTGAGTGGTGAATATTATAGGTTTTCACTGATATCTCATTAAGCATGTGGACTCCAGTTATTGATTGCATTTATAACTGTGTTATCTTTAAATGTAAATTGTTTTATTACCAACTAACTTTTAACAGGGTCGTGACTGAAAGTCCGACTAAAGATGGCCCCTGGGTTGCTGGTAATCGGTGCCTCTCAGTGGAAGTACGCTGATGAGCGCCCTGACCTCTTCGGAGGATTTGAGGTCAGCATTATTTCTAAGTCTGGCATGGGGGTGCATGAGGTGACGGAGCCCATGATATATGCAACGTCATTTTTTCATGATGTTGTTCTCCACTTAGGGACGAACAATATTATTTGTGGTAAGTTGCTCTATTCTTGAAATTGCATACATATTTCACTTTTCACAGTTTATAAATCCAAGACAAGATAATGTGATTTCATACTTTTACATAGGTCAGTCTCCAGAAGAAGTGGTTGGATATTACGAAGAATTAATTAATAAGATCAGAGAAGGCAATCCGTATGTCCGAATTTATATATCAAGTGTATTGTTGCGTGGCCCAAACCGGTGGAGATCGTATTCTAAATGGGAGTGTAGCCGGGTCAAGAGCCTTAATATTAAGATTTCCAAGTTAAATCAGCTCTTGGCAGCATTTACTTTTCGGTAACTGACATCTTTGAAATGAACGCTTTGAAATTTATGATATAATTTTCTACTTACCATAACAATCCTATTTTATTGTTTTTAACAGTCACAATATGTACTTCATGGAGCACTGGAAGAAGTTTGAGATGGCAGAAGTGGATCCATTCTACAAGCTCCTCTCCAAGGACGGGCTACATTTGTCCCCAGAAGGACTTAAATGTTTATTGGGTAACGTAATTGATTTTTTTCGTAAAGTGCAGCATCCTAAAGCTGTCCCTAATCTTTCCGAACCTCATAAGCAAGTCTCCTTCACTCGTAAGGTAGTCTCTTCTCCTGTCTCATGCAAATCCCCAATCCTGTCTACTCCCATGCCTGTTATATCGTCGTATGCTACAAAAGCAGCCTCTTCCTCCTCAAGGAAGACCATGGTGTCTGGTTTCGTAAACAAAACTCCTTCCTTTTGCAGCCCTATGCTTTCTTCTTCCCTGCCAAATTCTGTACAATCTGTCACATCACACTCCAAGCATCCTTCCACTTCCTTCAATTTAAGAAAGTCAAAATCACATGTTAACATTCCTCCGTCAAGAAATATCTCTTCATATCGCCTTCATCAAAGGAGCCTGAGTTCTCGGTCACCTTCAAAGGAGCATCTCATTAGCCAAAAATTTTCCTGTACACAATATAATATTCCTGTTACAAATAGATGGTCTACTTTTGAAACGTCTGATGATCCTTCAGCCACATCTAACTTTTCAGAATTTCAAAGATCTTACCATGTATGTACTGAAAGACATCCAACAAATTTTTCCAAAACTGCTAAGAAATATAAGAAACCACTCAGCAAACGCATGATATGCAAACCACCTTCACAACTTAAGGCATCAACTTCTTCGAATTCTTGTCTCTCTGCTACAAAGACATACTCTGCTGTCTGTCTGTTATTAAGTGAAGTACCACTTCCCGTAAGTCTGCTATTACAGACAGAGGTATGCCCGAAAGTTATCCCTACTCCGATAACTACTTTTGCATGAATTGTCCATTCTTGGGATAGTTTTGCACATTTACATAAAGACTAAGGTAATCCAGAAAGTTATCTATCAATCAAAAGCTAGAATTTTGTTATTAATTGTCCATAGTTTGTCATGTTTACACTACAGACAGAGGTATTCCCGAAAGTTATCCCTAATCCAACATCTATTATTTTACATAAATCGTTCTGTGACGTAGGTATGCCTGTGAGGTTATCTCTCCCTCCATTCGGAACCGGTTGCCGAGTCGCGTCGTGGTGAGAAGGGGTGGAAGGGGGGTCGATGGTGGCTCCACTCATTTTCATTGGAGAACTAAAATTAAACCATTAAAAATGTTTACACGTTTATTTTTATAAATATTTATGTGCTTAGATTTATACTAAATTCATTTTAAAAATAATTTTGTAAAGTAGAAGTGCTATTTTGAAACATCAATTTAAAATTTTGTCAATTGTATACGGACATTCAATTTGTATCAGTAATTGAAAGGGAGAGTATATTATTTCACTATTTTATTTTTTCGTAGAATGATGGACACGAGGAGGAATGATCCATTTTTCATATTACATATTGTGAAAGGCATTGTCGCATTTTCCCTATCTGAATCCAAGTTGGCGCGTCTTGGTGATGAATGTCTGTGTAGCTCCTGCGAAAATGTTGTAGAAAAAGTGGACCAAATGATTTAATGTGATATTTGCACATATATGTTCCATTGCAAGTGTGGAGGCATCTCTGATTTGTGTTTGCGAGTACTAAGGGACAATAGAGACATTTTTTGGAAGTGTGTAAATTGTCGGCGAACAAAGATCTCGCTGTCCAAAATGGCGGAGGATATTGAATCTTTGAAAAGTGATTTGGCTTGTGCAAAGGCGACTACGACACCTATTTTGGGCCCGAAACCACCGCGGATGAAAGAATCTCACCCTGTACCTTTGATGAAAAAAGTTACCTAAGTTGATTTAGTGAAAAACGATTTCGACGACGGTGATGTCGAAAACAAACAAAGTGCCTTGTGTTATACATAAGTCTCTCTCGTTAACCGTGTATCCAAATTCTTGTTCTTCCCTGAAAGGTGGGAGTGAGCTGGAAGATGATGATTCGAAATCATATTTAAGTGACGCGAACGACGGTTTTACAGAAGTGAAGCGTTCGAGAGCAAAGCGACGTATTTACATAATCGGAAAGGCGAAAGATGTTAGTGATTGTTCATATAAGGGCGCAACAAGGAAATGCCATATTCATGTATGGAAAATTCAACTTATTACCACTACGGAGGATGAAATTACATCATTTCTGAATAGATCCGTAAAAAGTGACCTTGAAGGGGTGAAACTTGTAGCTAAGGGTGAATATGCTTCGTTTCGTGTTTCTGTTGACGTACTATATAAAGCTTTGCTTCCAAGCGAATTTTTCTGGCCCGAGAATGTGGCCGTTAGGCCGTTGTTTTTCCCACGTAACCACTCTTCCACAGGAGAAGTCCCACCGAGGGACAATACCGAGGGAGGTACTACTTGTTGTGAGAATCGTTCCATGCCTCCGCGTTCCTCAGTGATCCCATGGACTGCGCCACAGAAACCCTGGTCACGGCTCCACCTCGATTTTCCTGGACCGCTTCATAGTTATCCATTTTTTGTTGTTGTGGATGCCTATTCAAAATGGAATGAAGTGGAAGAGACTAAGGGTTCCATCTCTTCATCGACTGTAATTCAGTGTTTGAGCTGTGGTTTGCTGTGCATGGGATCCCTGACCAAATTGTATCTGACAATGGTCCTGCTTTTCGATCACAAGAATTCTCACAATTTCTCGAGCTAAATATTATATCTCATGTACGGATAGCTCTATACAACCCTGCTTACAATGGGCAAGCTGAAAGAGTAAAGTTCAGACGCTAAAGAGGTGCTTAAAGAGACTGCCACCAACCACATGGAGGAGTTAACTGTCAAATGTGCTTCTCACACAACACCAAGTATGGCCACCAACTGCAGCCCTTCAGAGATGCTCATGGGTCGTCAGATACAAACACTTACCCAAATTACACCCTGCCTCTCTTCCACTTGATGCAAAAAGAGACAATGTAGCTGCTAACTGTCGTGAATATTCTAAATCTAGACGCAATTTTAATGTAGGTGACTTAGTCTTTTACAGGATGTATGTTGGACCTCAACGATGGTGCCCAAGGGAGAGTGCCAGCAGTTATGGGGCCGCGCAACTTGGAAATCGAGGGGACTGATGGCAGAATTGAAAGACGTCATGTGGACCAAATAATCCACAGAAAGAATCTTGGGCACTAGAGGGAAGAACCAGTTGGTCCAGGTTGTATTCCAGATGTGGCAGGGAGATATTTTTTTCATACTGATGAAGATTTGGATGTTCCAGAGGAGGAACCTTTGTGTGTTGGGACAGATGACTCAAAGCTTCAGTTGGGTGAGCCAGTGGCAACAGGAACAAGTAGTGTGCGTGTGTCAACCCGAACCAAAAGTCCACCATGTTATCTGGGAGATTACAATTTATCATACCTCTTTGATTGCTATTAGATAATTAATTTTTGTGATAGCAATCAATTGATACGGACTGTTGCAGAAGCTTATTTTTGTTGCTGGAATAATTATTAATTCATTTATAGAGAAGGGTTGTTTAATTATGGATTATGACCAGATTTAAAGTTGGGAGGAGTTGCTATGCATTGTGCATGCGATTGTATTGTTTGGTATGTAATTGAAATGCTTGTGTTACTCTGACTGAATGCACGAATTTGTTGGTTATTTCAAAAGGTCTCGAGCATGCATAGGGTATGGGTCATATTTAAAGTTGGGAGGAGTTGTTATGTATGAGGCCATCTTGTTTAAGGGGACTGGATACCTCGCCAGAAAGAGCCGTTTGCAGGACGCTACCGTTAACATCGCAAGGGGGGCGTTTTTGCATTTAACGAGGAAATATTTTCACTAAAATGCATGGGATACATGTAGCCTTAGTTAAAGTGTTTTTACAGTTACTCATTTGGAACCAGTTGGAAGGAAAAAAAATGTTAACTTCCAAAAAAATAGCCTTTTTCTCACGAGAATAACTCCGCTCCAAATAGTGACTCAGAAATCATCAAACATCCGCACAAAAGCTGCGTCCTTAATTATTTCAAACATATATACCGGTAGAGCGTGCATGCAACCAGATTCGCGTAATGTTGTAAAGCGTGGTGGATGTTTTGGCCTTTCTACGTCTCGACGACTTTCACAGTGCTGGCTGGGAACTGGCGCTGCTGTCTTTCAGAGAAGGATTCCCCCACCTTCACTTCCCCTTCCTCTGTCGGTCTCACTTGTTCCCCACTCTTTCCCCCACCACCAATCCCTTGCCTTCCTTCCCGACAAACTGCTCAACTGCTTCGGGGGTCGCAGGTGTCATATTCCGAAAAAAATATTTTGTTTTGGGAGACGGTGTTGTTCAAGCGTGCCTCGGTAGCAAGAGACCCTTGTATTTTTCGACGGGTCAGTGTCGAGTGTGATTGAGGAAAGCAGAAAATGGAAAAACCGACTCCTTACGTGAAGTGGCAATACCTTTGTTACAGGTGATGGTGATAGTCGCATAATGCAAAGGCTGTCTAGGGAAATGCCACATTGGCCGCAGTTACCAGTGCAAAAAGTAGAATGCGTCAACCACCTACTTCGAAATTACAGCTGTAGACTGCAAAAATTGCACGACGGCCAAGAAATTCAAAAGGGGCAGTGCCCGTTGGATATAAAATAACAATAAACAATAACTTGCAAAGATTGAGGGTAGCTATAAGTGGGGCAATTTTCTTCAGAGCGAAAATGGCCGGGTCGGAAAGGGTCAAAGTCCTACAGAAGGACATAGAGCAAGGACCGAATCATGTTTTTGGTGACCATAATAAATGTGACAAATATTATTGCAAAGGGCCCAAAGAAGGAGAGGAAAACTTGATTCCTCATTCCATTAGCTGCGGCATATGGGAGGATATCACCTATGCCAACAGTCTATTATATCGTCACTCCGCTAGTTTGATATATAACGTGACTAACAACCTTGCGGAGTCCTACAACTCTTATATAAGTACGTAGGAGGGAAAAGGGTAAATTTATGTTTAAGGGGAGCCTATGAAACTAGATGTGCCATTGCATCGGTAGCCTTCAATGTGAAAGATGATGTACATGGCATAATTCACAAAAGAGCAAGAGCCCAGGAGAATACACAAAAAATTTCTGTTTCCTCCAAAAGGAATAGGGAATACATGAGAAAGCGATGACTGGAATTCTCTGAAACTTCAAAGAAGAAACGTCTGCGAATAGAGGGACCAAACAAACATTATGGGCTTGTTCCTGATGTCAGGAACTATTCCTGGCATTCTCTGAACCTTCAAAGAAGAAACGTCTGCGAATAGAGGGACCAGGTACAGGGACAGCTGGAAATTGCGATAAAAATATTGCGATTTTATTGTGTGGTCTCCTCATGGGATTTTAATTGATGTGAATTCAAAGGGAAAAGCAGTTTTGGGCCACAACAATGGTGGATAAATTAAAAGTGTTACCTGAACTTTGTTGCCCAAAATATGCCATAATACACCTGGTTACAAAAAATAATTGTACCGGAGTAGATGTTTTTTCTTATTTTTTTTCAACTTTTATTTTCGACAACAACCTTTTAATCAACACTTTCCCTCAACTATCTACCCTTCATTTCTCTTTGCACACCGGCCTCCTGGACACTAAATATGGTAATATTTTATCCCTGTATATCGCGGTGCGGCCAAACAGCAGCCCTCTAACCCCCTAACAGCAGCCACTGGTTTTTCGTGGATTACCGCATATATATTGTGACCAATCCGGTGTTTGCTCCTGGACTGACAGCGCCAGCGGCCGGAATACGAACAAGGAGCAGAAGTAGCGACAGGGAGGACAGACGACACACAATGGGGGAAGGTGCAAGCGGAAGCAGTGCAAGCGGAAGCAGTGCAAGCGGAAGCAGTGCAAGGACGGAGGAGAGGCTTCTTCACGGGAAAGTCGGGCACCTGAATACCTCCCGGGATTCTATTTTTCCTGTTGTTCAAGCTTACTAGAGTCTAGTTGATCGTATCCAGTATAGGATTTAATATAACTAGATTTGAAAAGTAAAGTCTGTTTCATTTCGCTATTTTTCTCACCAACGACCGCAGGCAACCCACGAACCCAACCCGAGAGAGAGAGAGAGAGGAGTCTGGTTACATTTGGCGCCAAACTCGCGGCCGAAACTGGTAAGTTTCTAAATCTTTATTTTGTGAAATCTTCTTTAATTTACTGTGAAAACGGCACGAAATTTTGGCACATGGTTGGCGTAGGCACCAATTAGCATAGGATTTGAATGTCCCATCCAAATACTACCTTCCTCCACGGCCCAAACCCATAACCTGTAGTGAAGTCTCCCTGACGGGCCTCTGGGAGTGAAGTAATTGTTGTACCTATCTTTTTTTGTGGGGTAAATTCGATTAGGCTGAGATTCGCGCGTAGTCGTGGCGTTCCGTTATTGTTATTCAGTGCTGTCAATGGCCACGTATCGGGGAAGAAGGGAGGAATCCTCGGAGGACGATACTTTTAGTTCACCGCACCAAATCAGTGCGGCGTTAAAAAAATGTCACTTGAAGACCACGTGTCTACCCCTGTGGTCACGGGCACGCGCGTCGAGGACGGGCAACAAGCCATCCACGCACAAGGCTTAGACCGTGAACTAAAAGATTTACTCGTAAATGCATTGAATAATCAGATCACATTAATCCGGGGTATCAGGGATGAAGTGATAAGAAGTTCTGATATAGTCACGTCTGAAATGGTCTCGCAAAGTGAGTAGTAGTAGTGTTTATTTTATAGGGTGCGTCGGCGGCTAAGGCCATTTTGCACCACTCACTGACTGGTATTGATAAAGGGGATTAGGCCCGTTCTGAAATTAACGTGTCAATAATTTACAATAGGTATCATTTATATTTTATTAAAAAGTCGAGTTGAGTGTAGGAATGCTATCAGTCGGGAAATGTTTTCGGGAGTGTCTCCTAGTACCTCAGCTAGGTTGACTCCGAGGTTGTGATTCACCCGTGCAGTACGATATCTTGCACAGTCCGTCAGGATATGTCGCACTGTTAGTGGACAATCGCAATTTAAGCATTGGGGCTGTATTCTCTCTTCGGTGAAGAGGTATGAATGGGTTAATAAGCAGTGACCAATTCTTAAGCGTGTTAAAACCACTTCCTCCCTGCGGACATTTCTTATAGAGGTCTGCCACGCAGTTATTACGGGCTTTATTTCCCGAAGTTTGTTATTTTGGATTTCGAGCCATTGCGTCTTCCAATTTTGTCTAATCATACCCCTCATGGCATTCCCTAAATCTTCCGCTGGCATTAACTGAAAATCTGTATCCGGAGACCTGAGCGCATCTTTGGCTGCAGAGTCTGCTTTCTCATTCCCTGGTATGCCCGCATGTCCAGGGACCCAAGCGAAGCTTATAGTGGTCCCTTTTTTACTCAGGGATAACAGAGTGCTTTGTATGTCCTGGACAATGGGGTGACAAGGAGAATAAAGAGATATGGATTGGAGAGCACTGTAAGAATCTGTACAGATCATAAATGACGCAACACTGTTTTTAATGGATCGGAGAGCAATCCTAATGGCAGTGAGCTCAGCCGTAAAAATGGAGCAGTACGGATGCAATTTTGCCTTAAGGACTCCATGATATGGGGATACCACAGCGCACCCACAGGCGGTATCCGATTTCGAACCGTCAGTGTACACGAACGTAGATTCGGAGTTTTCGGCGCGGAATTCCTTGAAAAGTTGTTGGTATTCTCCCGGCATAGTAGTAGATTTAGAGCAGCGAGTAAGATCAAGTCTCAAAGCTGGCCGGGGAATTAACCACGGCGGCACGTTGCTGTACCCAGTGGGGTACGTGGCGGGCAAGGTAAAATTGCGTTCTGCGATTAGGTTTCTGAAGCGAACACTTAGAGGTTTAGTGGATCTTGTCTTTCGGTTAAAAAGGTCTAAAAGCAGTGGGTGAGAAATAATGTTAAAACAGGGGTGGTTCGGCGCGGATAAAATTTTTGTGGCATAATTGCACATCAACGTCTCTCTGCGATTGACTAGGGGAGGCTCTCCTGCATCGGCGTAAATGCTCAAGACAGGGGAGGTCCTGAAGGCACCGGTTGCTAAACGCAGTCCCGTATTATGAATCGTCGAGAGCGGTTTCATGTAGGTCTCACGGGCGGATGAGTACACAATCGATCCGTAGTCTAGCCTTGAACGTACTAATGCTCGATACAGCATAAGCATTGAGGTACGATCCGCGCCCCATGTCGAATGTGACAGAAACCGTAAAATGTTCAGAACTTTGAAGCATTTGTCTCTTAGAGCTCGGAAATGTTCGCGCCAATTCAGGCGCCGGTCCAATGTCATACCCAGAAATCGGGCGTTCTCAACGTAAGGAAGCTCATTACCATTGAGATATAGGGACGGTGGGGCTTGTACACCCCGTCCTCGGTAAAAGTGAATGCATTTCGTTTTCTCAGTAGAGAAACGGAATCCATTCCTCTGAGACCAAACGGAGAGCTTATTCAGAGTCAGCTGGATCAGCCTAGAGGCATTCGTTAATTTTGATGACCTGCAGAAAATTGCGAGGTCATCAACAAACAAGGAGCCCATAACTGGGGAGCGGATACACTCGGTCACATCGTTTATCGCAATGGCAAATAGGGTCACGCTCAGTACGGACCCCTGGGGTACTCCATTTTCTTGTGGATATAAGGTAGATAGATATTCACCTATTCTAACTTTAAAAACTCGGGCATACAGAAAATTTTTAATGAAAATAGGTAGATTTCCTTTAAACCCCCATTTATCAAGTGTCTTCAGAATTTTGTACCGCCAAACACGGTCATACGCTTTCTCTAAGTCGAAGAACACGCCAATTACGTTTTGCCGCAAGAGAAATGCTTCCTGAATGAAACTGTCAGTCCTGACGAGATGGTCGGAGGTTGACCTACCCCGTCGAAAGCCGCACTGGATATCCGAAAGAAGGTTCCGCCGCTCCAACCACCAAACGAGACGACGGTTGACCATTCTTTCCATCACCTTGCATACGCAGCTGGTGAGAGATATCGGTCTATAGTTGTTTGGGTCCGATCCATCTTTTCCTTGTTTAAGGATGGGTACGACTATGGACTCCCTCCAAGGGTCTGGAAAACTACCCTCTGACCAAATTTGGTTAAGGGATCGCAGCATATGGGGGAGTGCTTCTTTGGGAAGATTTCTTAGAAAAGCGTTATGCACCTTATCTATTCCTGGTGAGCCGTCACGGGATTCGAGGATGGCGGAGGTCAACTCCCACAGAGAAAAGGGGTCGTTGTAAACCTCGCCAGAGTCTCTCGGGTTAAAGGTAAGAGGTAAAGTCTCATTCTGCTCTTTCAGTGTTCTAAATGGTTCGTCGTAGCTGCCGTTACGACTCGTCTCCGCAAGTCGACGTCCAAAGCACTCGCTTATTTCGGGAGGTGTTGTCAGAACTCGGTCAGTCTCCTTCAGGGATGAAATTGCAGGGTTGTGGTTAGAGCCAGAGATGCTTTTAATCTTCCTCCAGATGTTGGATATGGGAGTCCTGTTGTTTATAGAACACACAAACTCCTCCCATGAAGCTTTCTTGGCCTCCTTAACCACTTGCCGAGCTTTCGCTCTGAGGCGCCGGAAGGCGGTGAGATTTGTCGCCGTAGGATATTTGCTAAAGATTCGGAGTGCCCTCTTTCGCACCTGTATAGCTTTTGCGCACTCCTCGTTCCACCAAGGAACTGTGGGCCTGTGAGATTTGCATTTAGAACGGGGTACGGTGGAATTTGCGGCTTCTAGAATGTTATCTGTGAGTACTTTTATGTTCCCCACACCATTCACATTGTCGTCGTGGTTAAAATAAAAATTTCTTTTAAAAAGAGACCAATTGGCCTTGCGGACAACCCAATTGCTTGGTTGAGTCGGACGGTGGATAAAACCGCCACCTTTAGTAATTAAAATAGGGTAGTGGTCGCTACCGCATAAATCTTTATGTACGGACCACTCAAGCCTACGCATTAGGCCACCTGTCGAAATACTTAAGTCGATACACGAGAAGGTACCGTTGAAGCTGTTGAATCGAGTTTTTTCACCGGTGTTTAGTAAAAACAAGTTAAGGTCATTGATAAAATTTGTGACTATGTGTCCCCTTTGATTGCACTGAGTTCTTGTGCTACCCCATAGGGTGTCGTGTGCGTTGAAGTCACCCATTAAAACATAGGGCCGAGGTAACTGACGAACGAGGGATTCTAAATTAACTCGACTCACAGGTGCACCTTCCGGCAGATATACGTTGCAGAGAGTAATTGCCTCGGGTGCGTGTACTGTCACTGCAATTGCCTGCAGCGGAGTGTCCAATTGCACTCGTGAGGTGTATAGGGCCTCCCGAATAGCAATTGCCACTCCACCCTGGGCTCGCTGACCACTGGTGTCGTCAAGTCTAAAAAATTTAAAACCTTTTAAAACGGTCTTGTCTGTCAGCTTAAAATGCGTCTCTTGCAGGCATATGCAGACGGGGTTATAGTCTCTAATTAAAACAACCAGCTCCTCCTTGTGCCTATAAAAACCATTCATATTCCATTGTAGAATAAAATTCATGGTTTAAATTGTTAAAATAAATAGGTTAAAATCTGGAAATGTACGTATGTACACAGTGAGCGGAGGATCAACGTTTTAACCGCTGTTTCCTCTGCTTTATCCTGGCCTGGAACACTTCTGTGTCCGAGACACTGAGGTCTTCTTCCATGGCATCATATTGTGCATCTTTAGAGGATGTGGGTGGGGGTGTTTTATCCCGCTTATTCCCAGCATCCTCAGAAGTAGATTTTGGGTTTTTCTTAGGGGAAACCGCCTTAGAATGACTTTTCCTGTCTGTGACTTTATTAATTTGCTTTTCTGTTTTTTTTTGTTCTCGTATGGGCATCTTCGTGCTCTCAATGCGAAAATCATTATAAGTCTGAGTAGAGATGGTACATGTAGTTTTTTTAGTGGTGGTTGCGACTATTTGCGAATACGATTTTGAAAATGTTGGGGCCATCTGTGACCGGTATTTCATTCGTGCCTCGGAATAGGGGATTCTTTCCAGGGTCTTTATTTCCATTATCCTCCTTTCATCTTTCATGACGGGACAATCTCGGGAGTACGATGGATGCGTGCCCTCGCAGTTGACGCAGAAAGGCTCCGATGAACATTTCTCACCGTCATGCTTGTCCTTGCCACAGCGCGGGCAGGTGTTCTTGCCCTCACATCGCGGTGCGATGTGGCCGAATTTTTGGCATTGAAAGCAACGCATCGGGTTGGGAAAGAAAGGTCTCACAGGTACCGATTCATAGCCTAGGTAGACTTTGCTCGGGATTTTATCCAAACCGAACGTGAGGATTACCGAGGTAGTATTAATCACTTCACCGTTACGCTTTGTTGTAAGTCGTCGACAATCAATGACACCCTGGGAAGCCATCTCCTTCTTAATTTCGTCTGGTTCGACATATAGTAGGTCGTAGTGGCTGATCACACCCCTAGATGTATTTAGAGTACGGTGGATCTCGACATTGATTGGTATATCGTGCAACTTATCTACTTTTAACAATTTTTCGGCTTGTACGTTATTGGCTGTTTCGATTAGTAGGGAACCATCTCTTAGTTTCTTTACTGAGTTTGGCTCTCCTGGAATGATGGCTTGAAGTGCTTTTTTAATGAAGAAGGGAGAAACCTTTTTCAAATTTTCGCCGTCCTTGGAGCATTTCAATGACAGAAACCGTTTTGCTCTTTCGAATAACTGTTCTCCTCCGCCCGTGTCCGGGCGGGATCTCTTTGGTGGAGGAAGAATTTCAGACTCCATACTACGTTATATTTCATCCCCTGGGCTCCCCACCCACCACGGAGCCACACATTCGGGACGCCACACCGAATTTCGGTGTGGTCGCCAGGGCTACCCAAGGGACATAGGAACCTTCGAAAGGGGGTCTCTTTCGGGTTAGAACCTCCAGCGCGGGGGCCCTCCGAACCCACACGCCTTCAGCCGCCCTACGGAGACCCCCATATCTCCAGCACTAACCCGTCCTGGCGTACGCTCGGAAGGAGCCGCCAAGCTCCCCAGCCGCCAGGAGCCGATTGACCGAGCTGGGCTCTTCTCGGCCGCCCGTTTTGCGGGGAATCCAGGGCCGAAGTGGGGTGTTGAACTCCGGCCCATACCGGGTATCCGACGCCCAGCTGGGTGCCGGAGAGCTCACCCACCAGGATCCCCTTCTCCCCCACGTACGGGTCTCCACGCACGGCAAACACGTGGGTGATTCTGGACGCCAGATCTTACGGCTACTCAGAGCAGCAGAGTCACATGCTGTCTGGACACTATCCGAGCGAGCGACGGGGTTTTTTTACGAGCTTGTCTCCTCGGTGGGCTCGGGTCCGTGGGGGCGCGACTCCCCAAAGGAAGAGATAACTCTCCTCCCCCCGTGCGGGGCGCAAAGTGAGAGATTGCGCGGTATTAGCATGCGATTGAATGAGACGGACCGTGGGAATGTAGTAGAGGGAGAGAAAAGGAACGAGATAGGACGGAATTTGAATCAGCCCGTATTTTTACCTCCCCCGAACTGTCTCTCTAGACCCACGTTCCGAGCCCGGCATTTCGAGCATCCCGTAAGTTTTATTCGAAAAGTTGAGGAATATATATGTTTTTATTCCATTCCTACGCAGCAAAGTGTGATTCTGGCAACAAATATGCTTGACGGAGCCACGAAAGACTGGGTAGATACGCTATATCCTCCACTAGAAGATTTTCATTATTTCAAAACGAGGTTTTTGGAACGATTTTGGAATCGGGAAGCTCAATTTCGCATAAATTAAAGCTGTTAACTGGATCATTCGACATACATCGACATGGCCGAATGTCAGATTATTTTATGGAACAGGTTAGAGCTGCTAAACTTTGTGAACCGCCGATGGAGGACGATGAAATCATTTATTCTGTCGCAAGGCATTTCCACCCCACAATTCAAAAATTGATATACACGGCAGGAGAGTTGACCATTAATAAAATGAGGGATCTCTTAAGCTACTATGATACCACGAGTGCAATGCATCGCGAGGGGCCACGTGGGTCGGCGGCCATCAGCCATATCGTGGATCACCTCAAACGAGCGAAGCTCATTCAAATCCTTCCCGCAATTGGTGTAATACGCGAACGGGAGAGGGTGCGAGGGGAAACAACCGTTTCACACTCGCGAAGACGACCCAAACCACCCGCGCAGTGAAACTGGGTGTGTTCCTCAGCAGAACGGCATCCCAACACGGGGTAGGGGCGTGAGGGACCCTACAGATTTAAACTAAACCCGTTTGGATTGCCAAGATCCCCAATGCCAAACGATGACTTAAAAGGCGGATCTACCAACCGTGCTATCTTTTCAGCTAGAGGGAGACCCCTACGATGATTTTATGTGGGAAAGAGGAGTTCAACTCCCACGTCGAGCGGCTAGAGCAATTTTTTATAGTGAACGATGTAGGGGAAACGAAGAAAGTGACACCGTTTATTACCTTAATCGGACCGGAGACATACAGTGTCCTGAAAAACCTCTTGGGCCCGATCACACCGGTGAGCCAGTCGTTCACCGAGCTAGTCGGTGTTCTCTCTCACCATTTTCAACCGAAAAGACTAATAATTATTACATTATGTAATAGCTGAGAGAGTTCGGTTTTACAAGCGTAATTAGTTATCCGACAAATTCCTCTCGACATACATTGTCGAACTCCGGAAATTGGCATCTACGTGCGAATTTAAAGGCTTCCTGGACGAGGCCTTGCGGGATAGGCTTATTTGCGGCCTCTCTTCCGAGCAAGTGCAGAGACGCCTCGTCATCGGGAAAGTTAATTCGGGGCAAGAAAATGTTTTCCACTTAAGACTTGTTGTCATCAACTCAGAGCTGAGACTTCCCTTTGGGAAGAGCATGGTTAGACGAAATGAAACCCAATTGAAGAGGCTGCCAGAGTGTGAACCAAATAGAATCTCCATGCAACTTTTCGGTAAAATTCCCTTCAGTGTTTGATGGCAACAGACAGGCAAAAATTAGTTTTTTCAAGTCCCACATAGTGCTGAAGCCGGGGGTAGCCCCCATCTTCCGGAAGGCCTACGATGCGCCTTTCAAAATTAGAGATCGGGTGAAAGAGGAAATAGACAAATTAGTGGAGCAGGGCATCTTCGAGCCGGTAAGGCACTCTCAAAGGGCTAGTCCCCTGGTTGTAGTCCCTAAGAAAAATGGAGAACTGCGGTTATGTATTGATTACAAAAGCACAGTCCCAACGTATGGAGCGCTGGAATTATGTCTAAAACTTGGCCTCCAGCGTGACTTCATTTGGCGGTTTGTAGTGGCGGACGTGTCCAAACCCATCATTGATGCGGATTTTCTCAGTTTTTACGGACTACTAGTGGACATGAGGAACCAACGCCTCATCGACGGCACCACCGACCTTAAAGCGAGCGGTAAAGCCGTGCGGGAACCGTTCCCACATGTAAAAGCGGTAGGCAGTGACAACAAATTTCACCGCATTCTCGCATGCTTCCCGGATATTACGTGCACAGCTGGTGCCCCTAGGGATCCCCTTCATTCTACCGTGCATTACATTCGCACCAATGCCGGACCACCCACTTCTCGCTAAGCGGGTATTTGATGACATGTTGCGCGCTGGTACGGCGCGCCCGTCCGAGAGTTGCTGGTCATCCCCCCTTCACCTAGTCCCGAAGAAGGGGGGTGAGTGGAGGCCCTGCGGTGATTATCGGGCTCTCAACGCCCGCACGATACCTGACCAATACCCAGTTCCGCATATTGCAGACTTTGCCTACGACCTCCGCGGAAACACCGTGTTTTCCAGCGTTGACCTTGTGCGCGCGTACAACCAGATCCCCATCAACCCAGATGACATCCCGAAAACAGCCATCACAACACCTTTCGGCCTGTTCTAATTCCCATTCATGACTTTTGGACTGCGAAATGCCGCCCAGACATTCCAACGCTTCATGACGAGGTCCTCCGGGGGTTAGAATTTTGCTTCTTGTACATCGACGACATCCTGGTTGCATCGGAATCTGCAGAGGAGCACGAAGATCATCTCAACCAGCTAGGCGCCCGATTGTGTAAGTACGGGATAGTCAGCATCCCATCTATGTGACACTTTGGGCAGCCGGAGGTGGATTTTCTCGGTTATCGTTTGTCTGGCAGTGGCTACACGCCTTTACCGGAAAAAGTGGACGCCATTACGGGTTTTGGCTAGCCAGAAACGGTGAAACATTTAAGAAAATTTCTGGGCATGAGAAAATTCATGGGCAAAAACTTTTACCGCCGTTTCATACCACGCGCGGCTAATTTTCAGGCGCCTTTAAGTGATGTGCTTCGACGGGGGGCTAAGGGGAAGGACCACATTTCGTGGACACCGGAGTTACGGAAAGCGTTTGACGCATGCAAAGACAGTTTAGCGAATGCAGCCCTCCTCGCACACCCGGACGTGACTCTACCATTGGCCCTTTTCACGGATGCCTCGGAATTTGCAATTGGTGCAGCTCTCTAACAGAAGACCCGTTTAGGTTGGCAACCTCTAGCATTCTTTTCCCTTAGTCTGACCAAGCCGCAGCAAAATTATATCCCTCATGACCGGGAGCTCTTGGCCATTTACGAATCTGTGCGCCATTTGCGGCACATGGTCGAAGGCCGCGAATTCAGTGTGTTCACAGACCACAAGCCCCTCATTTTTGCCTTTCAGCAGAAGAACGATAAAACATCGCCGAGACAGTGCCGTCGTCTGACGTACATCGCACAGTTCACCGTGTACATACGTCATCTATCTGGAAAGGACAATTTAGTGGCCGACACCCTCTCTCGGATCGAGGAAATCACCGCCGCCGTCAGTCACGATGAACTCGCTGTAGCGCAATAGGGTGACAGCGAACTCACAGAGCTTCTCCGCTCAATTTCCTCCTCGCTCGTCCTGCGACAAATAATACTCCCGCATAGTGACGTGGCCCTATACTGTGATATTTCTAAATCGAAAGCCCGCCCCTTTGCGCCCTCCCAGTTACGCCGACATGTCTTCCTCTCCCTTCACGGCCTCTCCCATCCGGGTGGAAAGGCGTCCTCGCGCCTGGTCGGGTCCCGTTATGTGTGCCCCTTCATGAGGATGATTTGCATTTATTGGGCAAGAGAGTGCCTCCACTCAGCGCGCGAAGATAACACGCCATGTGCAGTCCCCTTTTGGTACATTCCCAACACCCTCCCACCGCTTCGAGCACGTCCATATGGACATTGTGGGGCCATTACCGCACTCCCGGGGCTGTAGGTTCTGCCTCACGGTCATCGACCGTTACACCCGTTGGCCGGAAGCCATCCCCATAGCGGACATCACGGCGGAGACGGTGGTCTGAGCCTTCTTTCGCGAGTGGATCTCACATTTTGGCGTCCCACAGCGCATTACCAGGGGCGCCAATTCGAGAGCCAGCTCTTCCAGCAACTGGCAGATATCCCCGGAGTCGTTCACCTGCGGACGACGGCTTAACACCCGGCCTCAAATGGTTTCGTGGAACGCCTCCATCGGCAGTTGAAAGCCGCCATCCGCAGCCATGAGACTGAGGGTTCGGTGGATATTCTTCCGACCATCCTCGGCCTCCGCTCCGCCTGGAAGGAGGACCTGCAGACCTCATCAGCAGAGTTGGTATATGGAGAGCCGCTTCGCCTACCAGGAGATTTTATTCCCCCCCCCCCTCCGAGGGACACACCATGGATGACCAAACCAACTACGTGGTCCAGCTGCGGCAGCATATGCAAAGCCTACGTCCCCAACCTGATTCGCGCCATGGGGCACGATCAACATTTATATTTAAATCTTTTTTCTCTTCCCCTTTTGATTTTGTTAGGTGTGATCTCACACGCGTAGCCTTACAGCCGCCGAATGAGGATCCCTTTGAAGTCCTTCGGAGGTATGACAGATTTTTCACCCTGAGGATCTATGGGCGAGAGGTCAATGTTTCTTGACCGCCGTAAGCCCGCCTACATCGCCTCCGATGACCCACCAGTGGTCACAGCAGCTGCACCAGTAAGTACCATCCTGTGGCCACAACGACCTGAGACACCATTGGTACCTTCACAGGAGGTCATAGCGTCAGAGGGACCACAGAGGGAACCCCTCAGAGGGACCACAGTACCCGAAAAGGAAGGGCAGACGACCCGATCGGGAAGAAGAGTGCGCTTTCCTGAGCATCTCCGGGATTTTTAGCCTTAAATTGCTCTTTCCAAAGATGTCTCTCTCAGTGGGTTTATTTTGTTTGTATTTTATTTTTCTTTTTTTTTCCATCCTCTGTCATGCCAGATTGCCTGTCACTAGAAAGGCGCCCCTGTGCGAGTCTCCAGCAGACAGTTTAAGGGCTCGCCGATAGAGGGACGAGGAGCGCCACGTAAGGGGCGCGAGAAAGTACCGTTAGTTCCACGGCGAGAAGACTGGGAAGAAGGAACAACGCGCGAGCCGCTTGAGTGTCAGTGTATCATATATTGGCTGTGTTACAGTGTATTGTGAACATTTTTTTGGAGTCAAACTACCGTTACATTACTCGGTGTTCGGAGTTAGATAACATCTTAATCGCCCTTACTTCGGGTCTCACATCGAGGCTTGTTGAAACCGTTTATGCCCACAAAGAGTCATTATTAGAATGTTTGGAGAGGATTGAAAATAACAGTAGACAAAGTAGTGCTATTGCTCAAGCAAGAGGATTACGCCTTAAAATTGAACAGCCAGTTTTTATGTTTTGACTAGAAGTCTTCCAAAAGTAATGCCACATGTGAGTATACTCTACGATCAGTTACAGAGGAAATCAATAGACTCACTGTCAGCAAATGCAGCCATTAAGGATTTCGAACCCGCAGTAATGAATGTCAGGGAGAGCATTGACAATCTTTGTAATAACTCAGAGACAAGATATGAAAAAAGAAGACGTGAGGGGACTTTCATAGACAAATTTGCTCAGAAGAAGGAAAGGAGAATGAATTTCATCTACCATCACTCGTAAAGGTTTTTAGGATAATTATTTTCATTAGCATGCTAATATTATTTCTATTCATACAATTTTAAGGGTAGAATGTACCAGTGAAATGTTTTGCTTGCTATTTATTCTATTACGACGAAATATGATGCTCATGGATTAGGATTAACATAATATAATTATATCATCCCATAATGCATACCCTAGATAAATTACCGCCAGCCTGCTAGCTTGAAGCCTCAAGTCAGAGAGTTTCAAGTCACAGATGAAAGGCCTTTTATGACTTCATAACTTTGCAGGAAGAATCCCTAAAACAATCCCTAATAAGACGATTTGCCGTTGACACTACACTAAGGAAAAATATACTTGGTGTAAATTGCAGCTTGTAAAATTTTTATTGCATGCCAAAACTCAACTAAAAATATTGTTATTGTTTTTATTTAATTAATCAAAATTAATGGTAACTAGGTTTGGTATTAGCTTGGTAACGTTATATCAATAAATGTGTCAATATTTCTAAATTTTACGTGGAATACGTTAAAGTCTTTCGTTCCGTGTATTTACACTCGCTTATAGTTATATGCAATAAGTATGGCGACCGCAAGCGCGAGAGAGGACGAGCAACTCAGGCACCCCGTGCTACGGGCCGACGGTAGTAATTATTATGCATGGTCGAAGAGCACTGAATCGTTACTAGTCAACCGGAATTGTTGGACAGCAATGTTGAGGAACTATTTCTTTTGTGTATCCATGCGCTCACTCCGGCCGGCCAAGGGAGTCAGTCAGCCTCGCGCAATCGTCTCGGGTGGACGTGTGGGACAGTTCCCAATCCTTTCAAGATCATTTTTTACTTTGTGCTCTTCTTACTAGTGTAATTTCATTAAAAGAATCGTGATAACAAACCAGGATTTAAATTAATACGGTCCACTATAATTCAATACCCAAACAGCAATCAACCCCCGTTTTTTGGGCCGCGACCAATGATGATGCAGATGAAGAAGCAGCTATCGCGATAATGAATCCGGAGCGGGCACGGCTAAACAGGACGGCGAGGTCCATCATATTCAACGCAGTACATGACACACTCCTATACGATATTGGTGAGCATCAGTTAGCAAAGAAATGCTGGGAAACGCTGGAATCCATGTGCGGTACGTACATGCTGATGCACACTATGGTAATCCTCAAGAATTTGTGCACCACGGAGAAGATAGAGTGCCAATATGCAAGAGTACATCAGTGAAATGCAAGAGTACATCAGTGAAATGCATGAGTTGGTACAAAAGAGACGCAAAGAAGGTCTCCAGAACCCAGACAAGTTGTTCGAATTTTTTCTGCTAACGGGTCTACCCGCCAAACATGGTAATTTAGTCCGATCGCTGGAAGAGTATGAGGACAACATCACTGCCCACATTGTGAAAGTGAAGCTCCTATCGGAGGATAAGTCTTAATAGCTTATATAAGATTTATAGCCAACTTGCTCAACATTTACCCCTGTATTGGTGATTGGAACTCGTTACAGTTGCAATGCAACATCGATGGTCTCCCACTATCAAAAGGCTCGGGAAGCCAAGCGTGGCCCATATTAATGTGCCTTGAGGATTTCCCTGCCATTTCACCTTTTGTTGTGGGACTTCATCATGGTTATGAGAAACCCCAGTCATGCAACGAGTTTCTGTGCGACCATGCAGAGGAAAGGATTTCTCTGAAAATGATGGGATTGAGCATAGAGGAAAATTTATTAACGGGAACGTTTCCTGCTATGCTTGTGATGCTCCTGCTCGGGCCTTTGTGGCGCAGATAAAATCGCACACTGGATACTCTAGTTGTGGCAAATGTTGTGCTCACGGAGAGTATTTAAAAAATAAAGTGGTTTTCAATGAGGTTAATGCCCCACGTAGAAGTGATGCCAGCTTTTCCCAGGGGGATAATGAGGCCCATCATATAGGAGTGTCTCCCCTCCTTAGGATCCCTGGAATTAGGATGGTGACAGAGTTTCCATTTGAATATATGCAAGACAAGTGGTTTTCATGGAGTGCGGCTTCCATCCAGAAGCATTGCCCTTCTCAGCCAGAAGATTTTGGGAGTCCAAAAGTGTGTGCCCACTGATTTTTCCAGGAAGCCCAGGGCAATAAGTGAGTTGCTAAGGTGGAAAGCCACCGAATTCAGAATGTTCCTGTTATATACAGGTCCATTTCTGATGAAGGATGTTTTAGCCCTAGCTGTGTACTACCAATTCCTCTCCTAGCATTATGCAATCCGTATCCTGGCAACTGCAGCTTACATGGAGAATTCCAGTTATGCAGGCAAATTACTTAATTATGTTATATACTTATAATTATGGGCAGCTCAACGGCTTTGAAAATGCGACGTACACTGTGCACGGTTTACAGCATGTTGTGGATGACTGTAGGATGCATGGACCACTTGACAAGTTCAGTGCGTTCAGTTTGAGAATGAACTGCAACGCATCAAAAAACTTGTTAGGAAGCCAAATAGAGTTGAGCTGAGTGTATGTTTTGTTTGAGACTTACAGAAGGAAGTACGCGTTGAGAGATAACTCAAGTGCTACCCCATACCCAAGACTGAAGGAACTACGCCAGTTCCCAGGGATGATTAATTTTTATAGACGGTTGATTCCGAATGCCGCTGACGTGCAATCCCCCCTGTGCGAAGCGTTGCAGGGAGGTGTGAAGGGCAGTGATGCTATCGAGTGGACGGTTATCCTAGACCGCGCTTTTAACGAGTGCAAGGGCGCTCTCGTGAGCGCTGCATTTGTGGCACAACCCGATGTGCGTTTACCACTGGCCCTATTCTGTGACGCATCGGATAACGCTGTTGGTGGTGCTTTGAACCAACGCGAGGGTGATGAGTGGACACCCCTTGGTTTTTTCACGCGTAAGCTGAAGCCGCTTCAGCGTAAATGTAGCTCTTACGACCGTGAGATTCTCGCAGTTTACGAGGCAGTGAAGTACTTCCGGCACATGTTAGAAGGGCGTGAATTTACTATAATCACGGACCATAATCCCATAGTGTTCGCCTTCCAGCAGAAGCCCGAAAAGTGTTCCCCCCGGCAGTTCCGGTATTTAAATTACGTGGCTCAGTTCAGCACTGAAATTCGGCACATCGCCGGTCGTGACACCGTTGTCGCGGACGCACTTTCACGAGTGGAAGCACTGTCGAGTGGAATAGATTTTGACGCGTTGGCACGCTCGCAGGCGCAGTTCTTTGCTAAGTGTGACGATAGTGACAATTCCTTTAGTTTAAAGAAAGTGCGCGTCTCCGGATGCGATAGTGCGTTTAGTGTGACGTTTCGACTCCCTGAGTTCGATTCTCTACACCAATTAGCCCACTCCGGTATTAAGGCTTCCACAAAACTTGTAACCGAAAGGTTCGTGTGGCCGTCGATGCGGAAGGACTGCCTCGACTGGGCGCCTCTGCCAACGCTCCAAAGTGCACCGCCACAGTTTCCCTCATAGGCAGTTTTGTCCCCCTTCCCAAAGATTTGACCATGTCCACATCGACATAGTGGGCCCCGTGCCAGTGTCCAATGGCTACCGCTATTGTGTAACTTGTGCCGATCGCTACTCGCGATGGGTCGAAGCCATTCCCACATCCGACGCAACGGCAGATACGGTCGCACGCAAGTTCTTTCGCGGCTGGATATCACGTTTCGACACCCCGTTGAGAGTCACCACAGATCAAGGCCGGCAGTTCGAGTCTGCTCTCTTTCACCGGCTTTCTGTGCTCACCGGCGCCCGCCATCTCCGTACCACTGCGTACCATCCCGCTGCCAATGGAATGGTGGAACGATTCCAAAGGCAGTTAAAGGCTACTATTACGTGCCACGAGTCCGACAGCTGGTACGACACTTTACCCGCTGTGCTTCTCGGCATTCGAACGGGCTTGGAAAGCCGACATCGGCGCATCACCGGCGAAGCTTCTCTACGGAGAACCTCTTCGCCTTCCGGGAGAGTTCTTCGCTCCTTCCAAAACCGAAAACGAGGACGAGTCGTTCGTCGCGAAGCTGCGCTGGCACTTCCAACGGATCCAACCCGTCCCCGCATCGCATCACGGAGAGAGGCCAGTATTTGTCCACCAGGACTTGAAGTCAGCATCTCATGTCTTCGTGAGAACGGACGCCACACGGCCCCCCTGCAACCGCCGCCCTTCCGCGTCGTTCGCCGCGACGCCAAGTACTTCGTGGTCGAAATGAAGGGCAAGGAGATGGCGATATCCATAGACCGCCTGAAACCCTCCTACATCTTGGCAACGGAGGACGGACGTCACGACGCCTGTGGTACAACTGGACCACCGTCAGCCAGTACCACAACACCGGCTGCCATCGACCCTCCGGCGAAATCGCTGTCCCATCCCGGCCCGGCGCCACGAGCAACCCGCTCCGGGAGAAGGGTCCATTTCCCCAGACACCTGGAGGAGTTCGCCACCTAGGCGATGTATTTTTTTTCAATACCACTGGCGGAGCTCGCTTCACAGTGGCTCAATTTTTTTCCTCAACCCTCTTGACTGACACTAATGTAAACCTTTCTTTCTCAAGCTTCTTTAGTGGCCTAAAGACTGCGGAGGGGGTGATGTGGCGGCGCAATTTCAAATCCGCGCGCCAGTCGTTGGTGTGCCGGGCGACCGGCAATTGTTGGGAGAGTTTACCGACGCTGCCGCCAGAGGTCGCAATGGTCGACTCACGCCGCTTGCTGGGGCGCCGCCATGACACGGAGTCTGATCTAAACCTTCAGGAAATGTTAGTGTTTTCGTTGGCAGTGGCTTAGGGGGCTCAGGATCGTTTTTACTAGCTGACGTTCGAGCGAAAATGATGATGCTTCCACTATATCCTCTTCTTGAATGTGAGCAATCATATCTGTTGTAGCCAATCTAGTAGGTTGGCTAGCATGAGTGTGGTGTGTGAGTTGGCGACGCTGTAAATATATGGACGGGGGCGCTCAGTAATAATGATATCTCTGATTTTTACCCTAGGGGACTTAAAAGAGAAGACCATCAGCAGCACTATGATGAGCTGGCCCCATTAGTACTTGAGGCCAAACCAGCAGGCAGAGATTGAGCTCCAGGACCTGATGTGATCAAAAGGCCTGTGCCCCCTCAGGAAATACCGCCTCCGAGTCTGGAGGATCCTCCCTTTCCAGATGCACAAACAAGAGGCCAGGAAGGCCGCAGCAAAAGGGTTCCCAGAAGACCAAATTACCTATCGGACTATGTTCTCAATTAATTGGTGCTTTCAAGCCATTATACCTTACAACTTTTTTGTGTTATTGCCAATTCTTATAATGTATTGTGTCATTAAGAGGGGGGAGGATGTTGTGTATGTGTACACTCAAACTCTGAGTGAGTGTTTTCTTAGAGACCGGAAGTGACGTGCGAAGGCACTCTGATGCAAGCCGGCACGGAGGAAGTATGCGTTGAGAGATAAACCCTTGTACATCATAAGAAATACAGTAACCATGTTCTTAAATGTGTTTATTTAAAAGCTGCGATCCCGACATAAAACTACCTTTAGGTTTGGAGGGACCCAGCTATCATTATGTAGATTGGAAGAGGTAGAGGATAGCAATAGCTCCACCAGACAATTGTGTTGTCATGAGTGATGGTACTGCAGTTGTTGTAACTGTCATTGCCAAGAAAAATGGTAAAATTTGCTTAGTGGGTGACATTTTCACCAAAATTAACGATGCCTACACTTCACCTGCTCCTTCAGGAAATGTTAGTGTTTTCGTTGGCAGTGGTTTAGGCGGCTCAGGATCATTTTTACTAGCTGACGTTCGAGCGAAAATGATGATGCTTCCACTATATCCTCTTCCTGAATGTGAGCAATTCTATCTGTTGTAGCCAATCTAGTAGGTTGGCTAGCATGAGTGTGGTGTGTGAGTTGGCAACGCTGTAAATATATGGACGGGGGACTTCCGGTTCCGGTAGTTGAAAATGTAACTTGTAATGGTGATGGGATTTAAGTAGAAGCTCTTTAAAGTATCCGCGACTTGCTTATTGTGTAACCTGCATCCTCCTCTACATTTAAGTAAACATAACATGGCGCAGTCGAGTGGAGGTATTAAAGTGTTCGTTTAGCCCAAGTCAAGGAAAAAAAACGTGAAAAGAAGGAAAGCACGCCGAGTTTAACGTTGTCGGGGGTAATAATGGCTGAGTACGTGAAGTTGCCTACTAGTGTGGATTTCGACAGCCAGCATGCGTACGTGGAGTGGACTAATTTTGTACGCGAGTTCGAGAATTTTCTCGCATCCACCAAGCGAGATGAGGAGGAAAAAGTCAAAATCGTTCCCATGTTTAATATCTTGGGGACAAAAGCGCTGGCATTGTTTGATACGTTCTCTATGGCTGATGCGGAAAGAAAGTCTTACTCTGCCGTTAAAAAAGCCTTTGAGAACTATGTAGCACCCAAAATAAACGAGACTTTTGAGCGTTTTGTCTTCATCCAGCACGTCCAAGAAGGTGAACATTTCGAGCAATTCTTCGCCGAATGCAGGAGGCTGATAAAGAACTGCGGACGTGCAAGGTCAGAGCCACAGGATGACTCCTTGCTGAGAGACAGGATTGTCTTTGGGGTCAGAGACAAGGTGGTGCAGGAGGCATTGCTGCGAATGGAGGACCCGAGTCTGGAGAAAGCCGCAGCCCATTGCAAAGCAATGGAGCAGTCGACGCCAGGCTAAGGTAATGAGGGATTCGACAGCTTGCGCGAAAGAGGATGTCCAGGTTGACGTGGTGCAGAAGAGGCATGGACGTCGCAATTTAGGTAACATGGACAATAATTTTAGTAAAAGTGAGTGTCGTAGGAAAGGGGCTGAAAGTAAAAAATTTCAGTGCAACAGGTGTCAGACGAAACATGCCCTGCGTGAGTGCCCAGCTTACGGCATAAAGTGTGCTAAATGTGGCATCCTGAACCACTTCGCAATGTGGTGTCGAGTTAAAAACGTGAGTCACGTTGAAGTGATCGACAGTGACTCGGACAAGTCTCCGTTGTCGTGCTATGCAGTCAATTTGTGTGCCGATGCCGTGGGGGGGGTAATTTGAGTATCCAAACATAATGAGTGGGTGGAGGAAATCACCATTTCAGGGGTGAAATCAGTTTAATTTTTTTTTAATATGTAAAAATGAGGCAAAATCAAGCCAATCAGTGTGAGGCTTGAATCCTATGGCGGGATGAAAATAAAGCCTGAAGGAGTATCCACATTAACGTGCCAGCAAAGAGCTTACAGTTGTGACCTTGAATTTATTATTGTTAAAAATTAATCGCAACCTCTTTTAGGGTTGCCAGGATGTATCTCACTGAACATGGTTAAAAGGGTATTTAATGCAACTGAAATATCACCTAAGAATAAATTTGTTAAATTGCACAAGGTGTTTGATGGCTTGGGATGTTTCCCTCAAAAATGTTTAGTTAGAACTATGGACAATGTCGTGCCTACTACTCGGCCACCCAGAAGGGAACCTTCTGTACTAAAAGAAAGATTAAGACTTGAGCTAGAACGGCTTCAGGCCAAGAATGTTATTTCTAAATTGGATCCAGTGGACTTAAACAGGGCCATTGTTCGCCAATATCACAAGAGTGCCATTGAATGTGTGTCATCCAATATGAACATTGCTGATTTAGTAAGGGTTTCCCTGGAGCTAAAACACCGCAGTTGTGTGTGATGATTGGTTTAAGGAAAGTCCATGAAGTTGATGGTATACTCTAATTTACCATGTAACATACTATTGTTTATTCCAAGGGGAGACCCATTTGATTGTTTCACTTGAACATGCATGAGCCAGCCATTAAACTAAGCGTATTGTTTAATTTTGTACTATCTCTGTGATCTTTGCTAAAGATCTTAAACCATGTATGATTTAAAGGTTTCAAGCTTTTATTTTGAAAGTACTGTTTTGATCATCACTTTTGATTTGTCTATGTTTAGAAAATCAAGGGGGAGTGTTGTATATTTGCATGTTATTTATGATTACCGCCACATATGCCAGCACCTTGAGTGGCTTGTCTTGTAAGCACCTGCATTTGTAACTTGTTCTCTCCCGGTCTAGTAAAAGGACATGGCACACTTGAAAACTGCTGTCTCATTACACAAGAACGGATAGTATTCCCTGGTAAGTACGAAAAACCCTAGTCTTGTCGACCAGAGTCACAACAACTGTTTCCAAATCAACTTTGAAAATTCTACAGAAACTACAGTTACAGATTGCATGCTGTGTTAATGTGTTGGGATTCCATCATGAGAGGGAAATGACTGCTTCTACAAACATCCACATGTTTGGACAAAGTCCAGCATATAGATGTTGTGGTGCCACTGACAACAGGGCATCTATTGTCAAAGCCACTGCTCTAAATTGTTTGCAGCAGTGTTAGAGAATTCTTTAGGGCTTCTAGAATACCATAAGTACTTTTCCCACAGTTACCTCCAGCCACAGTTTTCTTCACTGGCACACACTAATTGTGGAATTTATACCATTTCACCATCTCCATAATTTATTTAAAAAAGTAAATAGTTATTTAGTTGTGTCTGATCCTAATCGATATGTATGCAAACAGTTTAATGCATCACTCATCTCCATTCAACCAAAACCACAATCACTGCAGCTTATGCCACTGTTGTGTCATTTCTCTTCCCAAAAAAAATCAGAGCTAATACTAGAATACCCGTCAGAGTGCCAAGAGAACATCTCTTCAAAGCACTCGATCCACTTACTCTCATTATTTGGATATTTTGCAATGTTATACCACGATAAAAAAATAGGTAATCCTCTCCAGTTTCCACTAAGTCCAACCATTCATCAGCACATCATGGTCCGACTACTCCCCAGTGTAAACCACACAACTCTGCATCCTTTGGATGCAGCCAACTGCCCCATACAATTAAATTACCACTATCTCCATGCAAATTTAAAATTCAACCAACAAAAATACAGCTCAACGAGAGTTGCTACAGAAATAAAGAATATTTTCTAACCAACCTTACATGAGTTCTGAATTGTGTGCATTTACATTGTATTAAATAAGTAAAATGTATTTTTTGTAACTATGCTTTCATGAATATGATCAATGTCAAGCTTATTACATTAGGAAACATTAAATTTCACAGTCATTATTTCCAAAACCCTTTTAGTCGCCTTTTACGACAAGCAGGGATACTGCGGAAGTATTCTGGAATCCCCCTATCCGCAGGGAATACTGTTCTAATTAGTTAGCACCAGATGCTCACAGCAATGGAAAGTAATTCCATTGCTTTTTCTCAAGGATCATTTATAAACAATTCATGTCTTCAGTTCTATCTGATACTATAAACAAAGGAATACTGTCCAGTGACTAATTCATAACCAAAATTGCTGTAACAACTAAGAGCAGTGTTATCAAATGACTTCCATAAATTCTCCTGCAAGGTTAAGTGAATCAGTATAAAAGCAACGAAGTCTTGAACATGTGCAGATTGCATTGGAATAATCACATTCCAAGGGAACCAATTTAATTGCCAACTGTGGTTAATATATATACCATATAATTTTTAATACAGATGGGTGACATCAATGCAACCCAAATCAATTGAGTGTGAAGAATTAACAAGTTGATTAAATGTATACCTACTCACTTCTGCAGTCATAGTGAGAGTTACTACCTTAGAAGTTATCCTGTGAAAGCAAGTTGGTAACATACATGTAAGTATTGCTATACAAGGTCTCCCAAGTTTATTCTGCAAAAACCAGCACCCAAGGCTACATTTATTTTTGTTCATTTACATACATTTTGTCATCAAAGTAATATTATTTTATTTTGGTGAGGTATGGTTAAAAGTGATTATAAGGTTCAAGTATGGTGCAATATATTTCTTTTAACAGCTTTTTGATTCACTGCTTTTCTAATCTTTATATAATGAGAGAATATCTCTCAGCAGTGCAAGACACCATGGGTTCCAAATTGTGATGCTTAATTTCAAACAGGCAGATCAGAAATGCTTTATAGCCATTACAGCCAGCCTTCACTACCGCTGGATTGAGACCAATGCCTCTTCCCCATGAACTTCTGGGTAAATGTCCATACATCACTCTGCAGCCTTGAGTTGAGCCTCTGGGTTTTTTGAGGCAGGGATCTCTTCAGATTATTCTTACGTCATTCGCATTAACAAGGAAAGTGATTTTCTGCCTCCATTCTTTGCCTCTGTACTGCCTTTCACATACATTCGGAAATGCACCTGAAACATAAAAGTAAAGAATACATGACAATAATAGGACTAACAAAGTGGAAAAACTGCAAAATTACATCAAAAATTATGCTGGAGAAAGGATTAAATATAAAATACTTAATACGCATATTTGGAAGAATATAGTTCAAGTAATGAAGATAAACTAACACGCTGGACACGCATTTTTCAAAAAAAAAATTTGGTGGAAGAATGGCTTGAGAACCACATTTATTGGGTGCATCCAGGAGGAGTGATCACTCCTTGACCAGTGAGTGGACTGTGACGTCAACGCTCACCGTACGGCCACATTCCCCCCTGGATGGTGAATGCTCAGTGAGCGCTTTGGTGGGGAACTTGAAATGCAAAACATTCAATATGGCGCCCAGTGCTTGTGTATACTTTTGTGTAGCAGCTGCGAAATATCCTTTAATTCCCTTGATAAGTTCATACCTTGTGACTGTCCCGAATATATATCACTCTAAATTTACAGGCCATAAGGATTTATCGCTAACAGTTCTTTACGAGTTGCGTGATATTTATTGGAAATGCCTTTTGTGTCAATTGTCTAGACATTTCATTAGGAATCTGGTGGCTGACATTGAAGTCTTGAAAAAAGAGGTCGTTGAACTAAAATGGACGTATTTCCCATTTTAGAAAGCAATTCTTTCACATTTGCTAATTTCATGAAATCCACTTCATCTTATAGTTGATCAAGACGTCACCAGACGTTATTATTATCACAATAAACTGTTTGTGAACATTGGGTGACTAATGATGAAGTTAAATATCTCAGCATTCCAGGACGTAGTGTTGCGGATGTTTTGAGGAAGTGCTGGTAAACCGGTCAAATTTAAAAATGCTGGTGTTATCGTGCAAACCAAATCTGACATTACTTTTGAAGTGAGCTATGAGCCACATGAGCTTCTAATTGAGGAATGGACTTTGAATGTTAATCTCGGGTTAATGTTCCTGCTGGTGGCAAACAAATTTTTGCTATCTCTTCTTATCGTTCGCCAGCGACTATTTTAAGGGTTTTTAAAATCGCCGAACAACTATGATGCTTGATGCCAACTTTTTATTGACACAATAGATTTAATATTTTTATATGACTGGGGATTTTTATATTGATTTGCTCACAGATCATATGAATAGGGATGACTTCCTTTGTCTTTTGAAACGTTAGAATTTAAATGTGATATGTCCTCTCAACATACTTCTCACTCTGCTACCTCAATGGACCATATTGAAAATTGTCTAGTTATTGGCGAATGTCTCTGCTTTATCTTGAGACATCCCTGATCACTATCCTGAATTGGTGAATTCAACTGTGCTCAGCCATCAAAGCCTTTTTACCTCTGGATTCTTTCCTTCTCCCACAGGAATATCTCACACTTCCTAGGTATTCATAAATCTGATTCTTGGACTGAGGTTTTCCCTACATATGATTACAGTGATAGATTCAGTAATTTTTGCCATAAATTTATTGACTAATTCAACATCTCCTTCCCACTTATAGCCAAAAAAGTATCACAATGTGTTATGAGAAAGAGCTTGCATACTGATAAAGTTCACCTATGTTCTTATTGCATGAAGAATCTAGCTCAAAGTTGAAAATTCATTGATAGCATTTAACAAAATCTGATTACAAACGAAAGAGAAGCAATACCAGCATTTTCTCAATCATGCTAAGCATTCTTAAAATAATCATGGTATTCAGTGTACTTACAATAAGATCAAAGAAGACTGAAAAGTCATTAATAGATCAAATTTTAAAAAGTCTGCCAAACTCCCTTAAAATTGGGGGAAACCATATGATCTATCTGTTAGTGTCAACAATTGTTTCACCCAGACTCCATCCCATAATAACCTCCTGGATTAGATTATTTCTACAAATAACGGCACACCCATCCCTTAAGCTGATGATACCAAATTCATTCTTTCTACTTCAAATCCCCAATCCTTGTTAGTGAATTGTCAGACTGCCTCTGACCAATTCATTGCATGGTGTCTGAACAATCATCCAGTGGTTAACATTGATAAATCTCAATCTGTTATGCTATTCTTGTTCAAAAAATTCTAACAAATATTTTCTACTAATATCCAGGGGACTTCATTCCCCAGAAGACCCTACCTTGGAACTCCTTCCCTCACCATCCGTCTACCCTTCCTCTACACGCTATTAAGGGTAAGGGATGTGTAGGGCTATCCTTCATCTACCCTTCCCTTGGAACTCCTTCCCTTACCATCTGTCTACCCTTCCTCTACCCGCCATTACGGGTAAGGGAAGTGTAGGGCTACTCTTCGTCTACCCTTCCATGGAACTCCTTCCATTACCATCCGTCAATCCTTCCTTTAACTCAATTAATGGTATGGCAAGTGTAGGAATATCCTTCATCTACCCAGGGGCGGCTCTAGGATTTCCTTGAGGGGGGGGGCGCGACGGGCTGCTTACCCCTCCCCCTACTTCTTTAAATATTCTAGCTGAACTGGAAGTAGCCTAGAATTTGTATATGTGAGTGAGTTACACAAGCTGTTGTATAATATATGTAGATACTAGTTATCAAAAGATAAATAGCACAAGCAATAGATAATAACGTGGGATAACCAACCAAAAAATTTTTACTCGAAGATTGTAAGATTTCATGCTAAAATGAATGCGAATTCTGTGAAATTATTGAGATATAACGGTAAAGAACTCCAATCTTCCTCCAAAAAATTAGGTACAATAAAGTTGAAATGTTCAAACTACATCAAAAACTGAAAGCGTTTTTCATCCCATGTATATTTCAGAAGTAAATATATTCCCGAATTTAGCTATCTCTCTCTAATAACAAAAGGATTTAGGACCACCTTAAATCGTTGAGTTTTATTCAGAATAATTTATTTTTGTTAATGACTTTCAAACTGCAAAGAAAGAGGCTACTGTAAAACAATTTTTTCTCCAGAGCACATACATTCCCCAGTTTTTGCTGACTTTTTCCCGTGATATCACACTTTTTTTTTCAACCTTACCTCCAGAGAACTCGATGACGCTTGTTTGTTGTTGCTCGTTGATAGTTGCAGTCAGGTGCATGTCACGGGTGGAGAACATTCATCTCCATCAGGGTCTAACACCACTTCCGAATGATTCACGTCTTTCGAAGTCGCGGGAAGAGATGTCGAATCTTGTTCCTTTGAATCATTTTCTAGCCGAGGCTTCTTCCTTATTAGCCACGTATCCATTTTACATATCTATGGAAATAAATTTAGATCTACACGTACACAAAGAAAGAGAAATCAGTTTGATGACATAAAAAAAGAATACAACCCCAACACGAATGCAACTGTCCAAGCTCACCTGTGATTGATGAATTAGGGTAGACCGGGGCAATCCCAACACCTGAGGCACACAACTTTGCGGTCTTATTTAGAGGGCCAGGCACTGCTTTTTAGTGCTGCTGCCTTGTGGGCGACACCGGAATTAGTGCTTGGTATGCTCCTGTTGTCTAAGCAAACAAGTAGTTTTATGGTGAAGTATAATTCATTTTCATAGTTTTTCATCTAAAAATTGACTCCTATAAAAATCAATGTAGCACTTTAACAACACGTGTCATTGTTATAGCTCTTAGATTAATAGAAAGTACCTATTATAGCTAACATTTTGGTATATCTCTTGTTAAACTTCAACTTTAAGAGTAGTCTGCAGGGTCCTGTAACCACCATATTGTTCTTTCACGGTAATGCGAACATCCTATGAGGGGGAAATATCGACAGGGTGTCGGTATTTCCCCATTTACTCTATAATTTTGCATGAGACTGTTAGGGCCTTATTGTTTATTTTAAATGACCTCCAGATGGTGAGATCGAGGAAACGGACCACGGAGAGGGGTATATGGAATGAGGAGACCGTTAAAAAAGGCGTTTGAGTTGGTTCAAAATGGAAGATCTGTTAAAAGTGTGGCGGCTGAATTAGATATTCCCAGAATCACCCTCAATGACCGTCTGAAATACAACTCTACGGCCAAACCAGCCTTGGGAGAAAATCTTACTTCATACCCGTCCAGGAAACCATATTATCCAATCATATAAAACAGTTGTCAAACCAGTTCTATGGCATAAATTTGACTGATTTAAGGCGATTAGCGTATGATCTTCCTGAAAAGCTAAATGTAAAGCATAATTTCCATAGAGAGACCAAAATGGCTGGCGAGGACTGGGCTAGTGGGTTTTCAAGTCCTGGTGGTCATTTTTAAAGATCAGGCAAGTATTTTAGTATCATGAAATAAAAGGAGCTATCGCCGAAATAACACGCAAATTTTTTCCTTCTGAAAGAGCAGGTACTTCTTACCTTCTAGTATTCATTTGTTTATCCGTGCTCTTCAATATGCCTAATAATTATGTAAATAGCGTTTTCACAAATAAACAATCAGCAATCTAATTATTTTGTTATTTCTGTTACTGTCGGGATAACCTTAAAGGCCTGTCGAAATTACCCCAGTGACCAGGGAAATAAGACATCTGGTAACAGTCCCAAAAAACACTTTTTTTACTTCATAAATGACATTACATAGTTTGTTAACATAACATATCATACCGATGTAGAAAATTCGAACTAATTTGCAAGTAGTTCAATGAACGATGTAACTAAATTAGTAAAAGACAAAGTTAAAAATGTCTTAAGGTGCCGGCAATGCCCCGGTCTACACTACTCCAACCGATTCAGAGAGAAAGTTTTATCTTCAACTTTAGAATGTGTCCTCAGAGGAAATCTTCAACAATTTTTGCTCGTAATTGTACAGAGCTCCAACTTCAAACAGCAAGCCAGCAAAACAGATACCTGCGCTCCACCTTTGAGCTGCTTGACCGTGCGCACGAGTGGAAACGATCAATGAATCTGTTGTCGGAGTTAGAGACTTTCAAATTCGAATCATAGATCTGGCAAGCTCATCTAAGGAATATATAGATGCAGATATTCTCTACATAGAAAATAAACTTGCCTGCCGATAGTGAAACAAATTATTCGGAACATCTCAACTTCGAGAAAAACCCTTTCTGGCTATAGGAAGGAAGAATGTATGTACCGTGGAATGGGGTGACTTCGGCCACACGCGCGTCGCTTCACTAATTGATACTTTGTAGCACAATGGGTTACGAGCCATCATTTCATTCTCGCCTTTCCTGGCATAGGTAAGAGGAGATTGCAAGCAGCAAAAAAATTCTGTCAGTCACCGCCCAGGGGGAGGGGCGCGCGCCCCCCGTACCCCCTGGCTGGAGCCACCCCTGCATCTACCCTTCCTTGGGACTTGGCATTTATTGCTGAGGAAAGTGTCTCCTCAACTACTTTCACCTGCTAAAGAGTATTGAGTTCTGTAGAAGAACATAAGTAGTCTTTGAAAGCAGAGATAGACGGGCTGCACAACTAATCTTTAAAAGTCACCTAAGGAGAGCAATAATATACACAATAGTTTCTATAATAGTGTGAAAAAAAGCTCATTTAGAAGAGCTTTCATTCACATTTTTAGGATGTAACCTATCTGTGTGGCTGACAAAGAGACATCACGAGAGTGACGTTCGGTATTTGAATGCCGATGTTATTTTCTGAAACGAATAAGGTATGGTAGAAAAAAGTCACAGCACATAGGCCCAGGTGCGAAAGATATTCTCATCTAAAGATTTTGTACTATAAGTCCCGTTGAGAAACTCCAGCACACAAGTACCTCGAAAGCCGAGGTTGTTACGACGCTACTTGAGCATCCCCCAATATGCGAGTCCTGGGTTCAAGACCACGTGAAGGCTAACTTTTTTTCTGACTTATAATTTTAGAAATCACTGTTACAACTCATCGCCATTCGTTTAATTTAGCTGCTTAGCAATTTTTTTAATTTTCATATTAATGTATGGATTTTTAGTTTTTATATTAGTCCTACCCTAACCACAAACAAAACAGTTGCCAATAGGCAAGTTACCTTAGCTACCTAGCAACATATGTAAATGAAAATAGATATACAACGCTCCCACATCAAGTTCCAATTAAATTTCAATTTACAACATTAAATCACAACTACATATGTATTACATGACAATACAATTATGCATTACAAATATAACCTACCAGGTGGTTTTATAAGTCTTTCTGGTCTACTTGTTGTCATGTCTTCATTATTTTTACACCCAATATTTTTATCAATCCTGCAATCCAAATCTTTACTTGGACTTTCATTACCCTTACCATCAACAGGTTTCAATAATATTCTACCACTTTCACTCTCAATTGGGTTCATCACTTTGTCATTAGTTTCACAATCAATTAGACTTGAATAAGGGTCAACTCTACCATCAAAAGATTTCTAGTATAATTCGTTTATAGTGTCAAGCTCTTCGAAGTCACTATTTATAACATGCCCTTGCTCCAAACCTGAATTGAACTTGCACATTTTAATCATCTGATCTGCATGCTTACGCCAAATTAAGTCTTCATTTTCAAGTTTAACAATATAATTTCTGCAGCCCAACACTTCTTCCACCCTACATTTTTGCCAAACTCTTCTGTTAGCATTCCGATAATCTCTAGCATAAAGAATTTCTCCTTCATCAAAGTATACCTCCCTACCACTTGGTTTCCGAGAAGGTTTGCAATCTAATGTAGTTTCTTTCAGATAATCAAATATACTTCTAACTTTCCTATTGGACATCCTATAAGAAGGACTTTCATTGGTTATCCAGTGTGGGGTATTTCTATAGCTAAACCAAAATCTATTTATCAGTGTATGTAATACCTTTGTGTTTATCATCACTTAACAGTTTATATAAAGAATATTTGAAAGTCTTAACAGCATTTTCAGCAGCACCATTGGTTGCTGGATGAAATGGAGCTTAAGTAACATGTTTAATTTTATTCACAGCACAAAGGTTTACAAATTCTTGCGATACAAACTACCTTCCATTGTCACTCACTAGCAATTTGGAATTCCAAACCTGACAAATATGTCTCTCAACTTTTCGATAGCCGTTTATGAATCTAGCTTTGCCATTTCATATACCTCAGGCCATTTTGAAAAGCTGTCTGTTACAATGAGATACTGCTTACCTTTAATTGGACCTAGGAAATCTGCATGAATTTGATCAAATACCTCATTAGTTTCTGGCCAATTAATCACTTCACATTTCTTTGGATTTATGCTATTTGTCATACAAACATTACTACTTTTACAAAATTTTTCAATTTCATCATCTAAATTTAGCCACCAAAAATAACCTCTGGCTAAATTTGTCATATTTGACATTTCCATATTATTAGAATGCAGCTCAGTTAACAATTGAATTTTAAACTTCTCTGGAATGACTATTCTATAACCCCACATGACTGCTCCATTTTCAATACACAATTCATTTTTCCTTACAAAATAAGGCTTCAATTCCAATGAATCACAAGTATCTATCCATCCTGACCTAATTTAATACAAAACCTTATTAAGAACTTTCATCAGTTTCTCCTTCATGTCATTTTCATCAACTGTTAGTCGAGAGAATGCATCTGCCAAATTACTGCTGCCTTTAATGTATTTTATTGTATAGTCATATTCAGACAGAAAAAACACCCACCTCTGCAACTGATTAGCTGCCATTTGTGGAATACCTTTATGTTCACCAAATAATGTTAACAAAGGCCTGTGATCATTCTCCAAAATGAATTTTCTTCCAAACAAGTATTGAGAAAATTTTTTTATTGACCAACAATTGCTAAGGCTTCTTTGTGAATTACACAATAATTCGTTTCAGCAGGTGATAGAACTCTTGACAAAAAGCATATAGGTTTTTCCTTACCATTCTCAAAAATATGCAACAACACCCAAGCAATTCCCTTACTGCTGGCATCGCAAATCAATTTTACTAGTAAATCAGGATTAAAATGTACTAATATCCGATCTGATGACATTATTCTTTTAACTTGAATGAAAGCTCTCTCACAATCATCATTCCATTCATATTTTACTCCTTTTCGCAACAATTTATACAATGGACCTAATACTTTCGACATATTAGGAACGAATTTCCCGTAGTGATTGCAGGTACCAACAAAAGATCTAACCTCAGACACATCAGTAGGCCTGGTGGCCTTAACTCTAGCTTTCACTTTGCAAGGATACTTCCTAATTCCCGCAGCATCAATAATATGACCTAAATATGAAATTTCTGTTTCAAAAAATTTACATTTATCAAAATTCAATCGAAATCCAGCTTCTTTAAGTCTGGAAAAAACTAACCTCAAGTTATGTAAATGTTCTTGATCACTTTTACCAGTGATTATGACATCATTCAAGAAATTTGTTACACCATCCAAACCCTGCAACACTTTTTCTGACTCTTTTTGAAAAATAGCAAATGGCAATCTATTAGGACGCTTTTTCAAATTAAGTTCATACCTCATTTTGTTTATCTGACTTGTGGATATAAAATGCTATTCGACTGGCATTTCATCTTTAAAATCTGAGTTTGATGGCTGTAATGACTCCTGTATAGCATGGGCTGGCACACCTTGTTCAAACTAACTATTAATATGGCTTTTGGTAACTTTATCCCACCTATAAAATAAGACATTTTTAAATTCCGAGCCATGATTATGGGTTGAAATATATTTCACATATACTTTTGAATCCTTTTCCTTTACAATCATCCTCGAGGAGCAGTAGGTATTGGGCATAAGGCCATATTTCCTCTTCCTGCTGGTCCTATTAGCAACAATAGGTATCATTTTTATGATGATTATCAAATTTGAAAATATAGTCTCTGTGGTGGATTCCCCATTACCTCGCGCCCCTGAATGTTTAACATAACATAGGTTGTTTCTCTCGCATTGGTCTTTCTTCCACACTAAAAATTCCAACATGTCATTGAAAGTGAAGTTATGGAGTGAAATTTCTTCCTTGTGATCAGTATGTAAATGTTGCACCATAACGGAATGGGTTTGGAACTGAAGTTTACAGAATGAATGTGGACAGGATATTGATTTTGCTGCTGAAGGCTGACATGTCCTCTTATGTCCACTAAAAGTACATTTATTCGCATAAGATACCTGGCAGATTGAGCAAACCCTAGGATAAACAATGCAATCATCTATCCTCCCAAATGTTCTTTTATGTTTATAAAATGTGGATTTGGACTGATATATTTTATTACAACATTCACACTGTCGTGGATAAATAGAAGTTTGGCCAATACCTTCCTCAGCTGAGCTTCCATTTGTGATATGGTATTGATTAGATGATCTGACGGAAAAAGATAGCGTTTTTGAGTCCTCTAGGGCTTCAGGGCAACGATGAACATTTTTAACCCTTCAGCTGAGCATCCTGCGATTTCCACGTGAACGCGTCACCAGTAAATTTTGAACATCCCACGATTTTCGTGTGCAGCTTGCTTTTTGAGCTAATGTCTATGCGCATTCCGCTATTTTACTGTGCAATGTTTTTCTGTACATAGGAGGTAATCGTGAGCATGAAGTTTTTTATTTCGGCACTAGGTGGCATATGTCGTCACTTTTTCTCAATTTGATTTCATGGCAGTTTTCCTCGCCGCCTACTCGCAATTGGACTCGCTGTGTTTTGATAACTTTTTCCTGAGATTATCATATTTAACGCAAATTTTTATTCGTTTTCTAACTTTACCAATCCATCATATTTTTCAGCGTGAGTGTAATTTACGTAATAGCCTATAATGACTCAAATCAAATTTTATTAGTTGAAAATTATGCTTTCCACGTGTCCTTTGGACGGTACCTATTGCTATTTCTCTTTTGCCTAGTTTCTGTATTCCACTTTGAATAATGTCTTCGGAATCTGAAGATGAAGACTACTCTCCAGGAATGCAGCAAGTGGATTCAGATGAGGAATCACTCGATCTGGAAAGCGGAAGTGAAGATGATTTTACTAGTTTGGATGAAGACAGTGACGACGAAGAGGTTCCTTGCAGGGAATAGTGTAAATTGGACATGAAAAGGATTCCGCCAGCACCTCCAAGGTTTCCCTTCTGTGAAAAATCAGGAATTACTGCAAATATTGCCCCTGATGCTAAGCCTTGCAGTACTTTGAGTTATTCGTTGATGATGTTTTACTAGAGATAGTTGTTAGGGAGACCAATTCATATGCTAATCAGTGCATCATGAATAGTAGAGCCAAGAAAAGGACTCGACATAAGAAATGGACTCCAGTCACAGTGAAGGAGATGAGATTGTTCTTTGCCATTATGATGCTGCAAGGCATTATCAAAATGCCACGCCAGGAATGGTCTTGGTCATATCGAACAATATTGCATATTACAGTTTTTTCTGAGTTGATGACTGTGAACAGATATATCTTGCTTCAGAGGTATATTCATTTTACCAATATAGAAAGCTTCAACAGGACCACCATCCAAATCTCTGGAAGTTTTATGAGGTTATGGAGTATTTGAGGAAACTTTTCCATAAATTATATATTCCAGATCAGACTCTCAGCATAGATGAGAGTTTAGCCCTGTATAAGGGTCGGCTAGGTCGGAAAATGTTCAATGCAAAGAAGAGGGCACATTTTGAACTGAAATTTTTTGTGCTGTGTGAGTCAGATTCAGGATACATATGCGATGTTATGCTCTATACTGGAAAAAGTACAGTTTACAACGAAAAGTACGATATGCTACCAGTGAGCAGCAAGAGTGTTCTACACCTAATGGACCGCTATCTTAACAAAGGATACTGCATCACGGTGGACAATTGGTACATGTCACCTGAACTCGCAGATATGTTAGTAAAACATAAAACTGATATATTTGGCACTGTGAACAGCATCAGATAGGGTTCAAAGAAATTAAAATGAAGATGGGCAAAATTCAGGCTTTTCAACGGGGGAAGGTTATGGCACTGAAATGGCAGGATAAGAAAACCGTATGTCTCATGAGTACAATCCATGATGCTGGTACGAGTGTTGTTAGGCTGAAAAGAGACGCAGATGTGCCAAAGCCAACCGTGGTATGTGATTATAACAACACAATGGGTGGAGTTGATCGTTGCGATCAACAACTCTCTTATTATCCTACTACAAGAAAGCAACAGAAAAATTATTATAAGAAGATACAGTGGAACTTGGTTAGTACGTTCCTCCTTAGTACGTTTTCCTCCTTAGTATGGCGATTTCCCTCGGTCCCGGTACCATCCGAACAAAATACAGGTAAAAGAATTTGGTTAGTACGTTTGAAAAAATTGCGCTTTCCTGGTTAGTACGCTCAATTGCTTGCCGTGACGCAACCCGCAATTCGTTCTCTAGTGTCTTCTTAAGGGTCGCAAACGTCTGAATTCATTATTTAATTTATTATTATTAGCCATTAACATTCTTCCATTCATTCCACATCTCTTTCTTCTACCGTAATTTATCCAAATGCATTTCTAAATTCTTGTGACGTGATGAAAAATACAATGCGGCCATTTTTTGGGAATGTCTGACTATGAAAAAACTACAGCCAATAAGAAGCCCCAATTTTCCCCACCCCGAGCTCCTCACCTTCTGTTGCCTTTGGAGCTTGGGAGTGCCCACTGCTGCGCACAAAGTTCATGAGTGGGCAATTGTTGCTATTGCACGAGTTATCATGATGAAGAAATGAGTCTTAACGGTATTAGACAATTCCCACATTATCTAAAACAGTACTGCTCCATAAACTCGACGTCGTGCATATTTACTTGGCTACTGTTGCGGGAGCAGACGATCCTCTGGATCTCCACGCAAAGCTTAGCTTAAAAATACTTGATCTCGGAACGAAAGCAGACGACATTAGACAAATTTTGAAAGTAAATTTAAACTATTTAATATAAAATTTTCTTGTAATTACGTAGTAATCTAATAATCTTGCGTGTCATCAGTTGATATATCGATCGATTTTACAATCGAAATGGTATCATTCCAGAAGCGAATGTCTACGGCTGTTGCCGTAATTTGAAAGTCAATATAATTTTGCCCAATTTTTATGATGTTTAAAAAACCAGTTGACTTACTCCGGGTTGTTGTTATATTCTCCGAGTACGCTGTGAGAAAGAAAAATGACTTGTCTTCGCTTGTCTGAGCTTCACTCGTCCTCGTTCTGTAAATAGATACAGGATAAATCACGGGAGATAGACGCCGTAATCATGAAATCCTCTCCGGGATGTCCATGAAAAATTGCGATTTTTATTCACATGGTATTGTTTTTCATGGTAGCACTCATTTTCTTGATTTTAAATGTGAAAAGAGTTCAGGAAGGCGATCCTATGAGAACTACTGATAGTAATTGTAATTATGACGACTTTTTCACTGATTGCAATAACCCCAACTGCTATTATTTACTTTCCTCGTTAGTACGTTTTCCTGGTTAGTACGTTCATTTTTCGTGGTCCCTTCAGAAACGTACTAACCAAGTTCCACTGTATTTAGATATTTTTTGGACCAGTCAGTCTGGAATTCATTCGTTTGATTTAAATATTGACTTTCTAGAGTACAGACTTTTACTAATTGGACAATCTATTGAGGAATATGCAGATCCCAATTTCAAGTCGCCGTAAGGGAGGCCCAGCTATATCCCATCACCTACTAGGCTTACTGGCAGGCATTTTGCCAGTCATATTCCTCCCAACCCCATCAAAAAGGAACCCAGAAGGCAGTGTGCTGCTCCATAGGAAATGAAAATGGGAAGAGAAAACGGAAAGAAACAAGAATCTGGAGCGAAGAGCGTGCAGTTGGACTATGCCTGGAGCCATGTACCAAAATATATCATACACAGAGAGAATATTGAATTTTTTTGGTATTTTTTAAAATCATTGTAAATCTTGTTACATATATAAATCCAACTATCATGCCCAAAATCAGTGTAAAACTATGTAAAAAATGAAAATGCCCTCAAGAAGTGTTGAAATATGTTTTAGTTGAGGCAATTGGTTGCTATTGAGTGGTATCAGGACAATCATAAAATTTTCACTGCGTCAAATTTTATGGTATAATCACTTCATAAATAGTTTACATAGTAATACGCTGAATTTCAATATTTTATCTAAACAATAGAAGATTTAAGAAATGCTCATGTTATATGGATGCAACCTGCATTACAAATATACAAAAATTTTGACCTTTCAAAAAATTGTTTAAAACTAATTTCATAATTATTTTTTTTACTTTTAAATAACTTATGAAATAATTTGACTTGAGTGTATGCAAAGAAAAAAACACATTTTTTTGATCAGAAATTAGAAAATAATTCCACAGCTGGAGGGTTAAGAGAGCTATTGGGGGAATGATTGGTTGATGAAAGCAGAGGAGATAATTTCGTAGCAGTTTTCAATGCTTTGGAGTGCCTGGGCATTACCTGGTGATTGCCAATTACTTTTTTGTTACTCTTTGTAGCAGAGAGAGAAGAATTTGAAGAAGTTGATGCATTAAGTTGTGAAGGTGGTTTGCATATCATGCGTTTGCTGAGTGGTTTCTTACATTTCTTAGCAGTTTTGGAAAAATTTGCAGGATGTCTTTCACTACATACACGGTAAGATCTATGAAATTCTGAAAAGTTAGATGTGGCAGAAGGATCATCAGATGTTTAAAAAATAGACCATCTATTTGTAACAGGAATGTTATATCGTGTACAGGAAAATTTATGGCTTATGAGATGCTCATTTGAAGGTGACTGAGTACTCAGGCTTCTTCGATGAAAGCGAGATGAATGGATATTTCTTGACGGAGGAATGTTAACATGTGATTTTGACTTTCTTAAATTCAAGGAAGTAGAAGGATGCTTGAAGTTTGATGTCACAGATTGTACAGAATTTGGTAAGGAAGAAGAAACCATAGGACTGCAGACGGTAGGAGTTCTGTTTACGAAACCAGACACCATGGTCTTCCTTGAGGAGGAAGAGGCTGCTTTTGTAGCATTCGGCGATATAACAGGCATTGGAGTAGACAGGATTGGGGATTTGCATGAGGCAGGAGAAGAGACTACCTTACGAGTGAAGGAGACTGGCTCATGATGTTCGGAAAGATTAGAGACAGCTTTAGGATAGAAGACAGCTTTGCTAGTAGAGTAGAAGAGTCATCAAGAAGAGTAGGCACTGCTTGAGGAGAGAAAGAAGTAGGTTTTGTGGGGTTAGGAGGACGGAAGAGTACTTACTTGATCTGAAGATGAGAAAGGTAGGTTTTTCAAAGGATAAGAATCTACTTCAGAAGAGGAGAAGAGAGGTTTGGAGAGAGATGATACAATGGGAGCCTGAGATAGTAAGGGTTTTCCAGAGAAAGAAACAGATTGATTCGCCTTGAAAAGAGGAAGGATGGCAGAATCACAAAAAACCACAGGACTTGAAACAGGAAGAGACGGATTGACAGACTTCTAATAGGGGACTGCACTTTACGAAAAAAATCAATAACATTACCTAATAAACATTTTAGTCCTGGGGACAAATGTAAACCATCCTTGGAGAGGAGCTTGTAGAAAGGATCCTCTTCTGCCATCTCAAACTTTTTCCAGTTGTCAATGAAGTACATAATGTGACTGTTAAAAACAATAACATAGGATAGCTATGGTAAGTAGAAAATTATATCAAAAATTTCAAAGCAATCATTTCAAAGATGTCAGTTACCGTGAAGCAAATGCTGCCAAGAGCTGATTCAACTTGCAAATATTATTCAGGCTCTTCACCCGGCTACACTCCCATTCAGAATATGGTTTCCATCTGTTTGGGCCACGCAACAATACACTTGATATATATATCTAGACATATGGATTTCCTTCTTTGATCTTATGAATTAACGTTTCATAATGCCCAACCACTTCTTCTGAAGACAGACCTATGTAAAAGTATGAAATCGCATTACCTTGTCTTGGATTTATAAACTGTGAAAAGTGAAATATGAATGCAATTTCAAGAATAGAGCAACTTACCACAATTAATGTTGTTAGTCCCTAAGTGGAGTACAACATCATGAGGAAATGACTTTGCCAAGATCATGGGCTCCTCCTCCATGGGCACCTCATGCACCCCCATGCCAGACTTGGAAATGATATTGACTTCAAATCCTCCGAAGAGGTCACGGCGCTCATCAGCGTACTTCCACTCAGAAGCACCTATCACCAGCCACCCAGGGGTAATTTTTAACTGGACTAAAAGTCACGAGCCTGTTAAAATTTAATTGGTAATAAAACAATTTACATTGAAAGATAATACAGTTATAAATGCAATCAATAACTTGAGTCCACATGCTTAGTGAGATATCAGTGAAAACCTGTAATACATACCACTCAGAAGCTTAAGAGCTTAACGAACCTCGCGACCACCTGGTCTTCAAGAAATTCTCTCTCTCAAACGCCTTCGGTCCTCATCACTACCACACTAGTGGAGTAAAAAAAATAGTCGAAAGAACAACCCGTAACAACTTCCAAATGAAATATGCACTTAAGGCCTGTTTACACAAACCCAAAAATGGGTTTATATTAGTGAGATATTAGTAAAAACCGACACTACTTACCACCGACAAATGGCATACAGGACGCAACCTGTCCCCACGTTGGGATCAGTTGGGATGCTTGGGATGGTTTGGAAACAGATGAAGAATGAATAATAGTAGTAGCTAGTAGTTCCAAGTAGGCCGTATTGGCGCGAAACGGTAGTGGCGCTGGTGTCAGGTATGCCACAGAGTCCTCTAGATTGCTCTCTCAACACTACTCTCTCATAGTTATTATGTGGCAATATAGAGGACTCTGGTCCCGCTTGAAAGAACAAATTTCTATCTTTGCGCTAATTTGAAAATCACCCAAAATCTTAATATCTTCTAGTACCCATGGTAAATGGAAAATACCACACAAAGTCCCTTGATGAAGTTGAAGCACTCAAGAGTCTTAATGTTTCCCTTTATTTCATTTACATATTAATATTATTCTTATTTTATATATCGACAAATATCCAGTGTATACCCACACTATGCGAGACCTAAAACCACGGATTATAATTATGCCTGAAACATCTCTGAAAATGATCCTATTACGTTTTGGCCCTGTCATCTAGGGATTTTAAATTATGTTATAACTAGCTTGTTTTCCAATGGAATTTTCTAAATTCATGAAAAAGAACTCACTGAGATTCTTTAGCCTACCCTTTATAACCTTCTTTGGTTTTATGCTAAATTTATCTTATACTTCGTGAAAATAATAGTAAATTACAAATTGAATCTTTGATTAGATCTTCAAAATGTGCTGGTAATGTAGTCACATTTGTATTCTGGCGATATTGTCATACAATAGGAAAGACGTAGGTCTTTCCTATTGTATGACAGGGAGATATCAGATCATCTACTTACTATTCATTGAAAAGTCAACGCAAACGCTTAAAAAATAGCAATTTTCAATAAAATGTTCACTTGCAAAATTCACAAATGTAGTTCTCATTTTCATAACTGGAGCACAAAGTATATGTTTTTTTCTCTTACAGAAACAATCACTTCTATCGCAGATTGGACATCACAATTTTCCCATTTACACTTGGGCTTGGGGCAAATAATCTTCATCGGATTAACTGGCGAAAAAGTGACGTAGGTGACAGAAATGTGGAAACGTTTCCATATTTACTCCAGTGTTGTGCTTCCACATTACCAGCACCAGCATATTGAACTATGATGCTAAAACTAAGCTAAATTTTCCAGCTAGTAGATTACTTAAATTCACCAGATTGTATACATGTTACATGCTATAGCATGTTTTATGCTTAACAATAACTTATATAGCACTAAGAAATAGCTAGGTGGAGTAGGTGATAAAATTAATAGAGAAACTTGGAAAAAGTATTTCACAGACAATAAACCATGGGTTGACTGTCACCACTCCTACAAGCTTACTAAAGAAGCAGGCCAAGAAGTTGATGCGCTCACCGCTAGCATACAGTACCTCCCCAAGACCTAGAGGTCATGCTTCCACATTACCGACGTGGTTCAACATTTGCACCAGTCCCTCTAATATTTTATTTTTTGTATTAATTCTGTATCAAAATCACGTTTATTGGATGAATTTTCACATCAAAATATTCATTTTACAAAAAATTCTTTTTTCGCATAAAATCATGCAATAAATTTCACTTTTTACAACTGCAGCATTTTACTTTTTTTATTCTCCACTTAAATCCCGTTTATTGAATGAATTTTCACATCGAAATAATTATTTTGCATTTTACTGTACTTGCAATAAAATAAAGCACCTGATGATAATTTTCCGCTGATTTTTTTTTACCCACCACACAAAAATCGCCTATATTAAATGAATTTAACATACTTATAATTAATTTGCATTTTACTTTATTCACAGAAAAAACACGCTCGTAAATATAAGTTCGCTATTTTACTGTTATATTTTATTTTTTAAATCCACCACTGAAATCGTGTTTATTGAATGAAGTTGCATATCGTAATATATTTTCGCATTTCTTTTTTTCCCAGTAAAATCATGATCATAAAATAAATTTCACACCTCATCTGCATAACTTTATATCTCACATGCTGTTTTGAAATTGCATTTATTCCACGAATTTCCACGCCGAAATATTTTTTGAAAAAAACATTATTCGCAGTGAAATCACGCTCGCCAATGTACATTTCCATTTTTAACAGAAATATTTTTTTAATATTCAGAATTGAAGTCACTTTTACTGCATGATGTTCACATCGGAATATTCATTTTGCGAGTCACTTTATTCAGAGAGATAAAACGCATTACAAAATAAACCTCGGAAAAAGGCTACGACTTCAAAATCTACAGGAAAGAGACTACCACCGACCATGTCATCCCCTCCGACTCCCGCCACCACCCCTCTCATAAGTTAGCCGCCTTTCATGCCATGTTAAACAGAGCACTCAACATCCCCCTCTCTGCCGAGAACCTCGCCATGCAAATCAAAACCATCTAAAACATTGCAGTTAAAAACAGATACGAAGAGAGTGTCATAGATAAATTGTTAAGGAAGAAATACTCCCTCCGGGCACAGAAAATGATATACCATTCATCCATTCATAATGAGCATAAGAAACGCTGGTGCAAACTGAGTTATTATGGAAATATTTCACAGGCAACCGCAAACCTTTTTCCCAGAGAAGACTTTAAAATTGCATATTATAAAACATAACTTAAGGGCGTTATTATACAATACGAAAGATAAAATTGACTTAAATGATAGAAGTGGCATTTACAGACTCAAGTGCAGTGATTGTGAGACCTGTTACATAGGCCAGACTGGACGTTCGTTCCGAGTAAGAGCAGAGGAACACGGAAGGCATTTGAGAAATGGGGAGTTAGAAAAATCGCATTTCGCGATACATCTATGGGAGAGTGACCACAGGAGCAATTTTGTTCCGGAAATTCTCCACCTTGAGGAAAAGGGAAGAAGGATGGACTGCTTGGAGGAGTTGGAGATAAGGAAGCATATCAAAAATGGAATTTTAGCAAATGAAAATATTTTTGTAAACTATTCCCCACTCTTGGAGATTCCCCTGAAGCTGAGTGACGCTCCAACCCCAACGCAACCCTCCCCTACCAACGTAATAGCAACCAGATAAACAAGAACAAAATAACTGTTATTATAACGGTTTCTGTACCTGATGATGTCGCCTCTGCGACGAAACCGGTCGTATTAATTAAATCGTGTGGAAAAGTACAATAACGTTTTATTATTAAGAATGGATTTTCACAAAGTAAAGCCAGAAACAATCGAGTTTATGGAATATTTCATATTTTTTATGCACCACTGAAATTGCCCACATTGAAATCATGCACGTTAACATAAATTTTACTTCCCTATCTATTTATTTAACATTGTATGCAGGAATAATAAAGCACTTATTGCATTAATTTTACAATCGAAATAACTTTGTTGCAAATGATGCAGTGAAATCATGCTCGTAAATATAAATTTCGCTTTTTTACTATAATATTTTATTATTTTTTTATGCTGCATTGACATCGCATTGATTGATTGAATTTTCACAGCAGAATATTCATTTAGCATTTTTATTTTTTTTTGCAAGAAAATCACGCTCATAAATACCTATAAATTTCGCTCCTTAAGTGGTGAATTTTATTTTTTATATGCTTAATTGAAATGTCTGCATTTATTTTTAAATTCAAATATTTTTTTGCAACATTATTTACGTGCGGTAAAATACTTAAAATCGCGGCAATATCAATTTCTTTTCTTAATTGCAGTTTTCCATTTTTTGATTCCATTACTGAAATCGCGTTCATTTAATGAATTTTCACATCGGAATAATTACACTACATTTCACTTTTTTCGCAGTAAAATCACACTCCAAAGTATAAATTTCATTTATTAACTATAATACATATTTTATATTTTGTTTCCACCAATGAAATCGTTTATTATGTATAGCTTTCACATCATAATAATCACTTTTGCATTTTACCTGCTTTGTACCGCAGTAAATTCTCACTCCTGAATATAAAGTTATTTTTCAACTCTATTATCTTTTTTGTAAGCCTAATTGTAATGTTTATTTTATGAATTTTCTCATCCGATCTATTAATTTGCAATTCCTTATTGTCGCATTAAAACACGCTCTTGTATATAAATTTCATTTTTTAAATGGTGTATTTTATTTTTTTCATCCTCCTCATCTATGAAATTAATTTTCACATTACAATTTTCATTTTGCATTTCACTATTTTCTATGTGAAATCACGCTTGTTAACGTAAATTTCCCTGTTTAAATGTAATATTTTTTTCGGAATTGAATTCGCTTTTATCTCATGAATTTTCGCATTGGAATAAACATTTTGCGAATCACTAAATTTGGAGTGCTATCGCTCTATTATACTACTTCCATATTATACTACTGCTAACAAGTGACATTTCAATAGAAATGTCACTTGTTAGCAGAAGTATAATATTTTTATCCACCAACGAAATCGCGTTTAATGAATGGATTTTGATTTCGGAATAATTATTTAATAATAATTTTTTTCGCGGTAAAATCAGCTTTGTGAATTCAAATTTCAATTTGTAACTGTTATTTTTTATTAATCGACCAATTAAAATCGTATTTTTTAATGAATTTTCACATCAACTAATATTTTTAATTCAATCTTTACGAATTAAAATCACGCTCCCAAATTTTAATTCTATTTCTTAACTGTATAATTTTTTAGTGCTCTGCATTAAAGTCATGTTTACCGCATAAATTTTCCCTATAGCAAAATTTATTTTGCAAATTATTTTATTAGCAGTATAATCACACTCCCGAATATGAATTTCACTTCTGGAATGAAATATTTTATGCATAAATATATATTATAAAGTAAATACATACATTTTCTCTATGGAAAATTTATTTTGCAAATTATTTTATCCGTAATAAAATCACACTATATCGAAATAATAATTTTGCAAGTAACCATATTCAGAGTGATATCACGCATTAGCATAGAAATTTCATTTGTTAACTGTAACATATTTTTTAATCCACCTCTGAAATCGTGTTTATTGGATGACTTTTGACATTTTTGACATTGTTTTACTATTCATTTTTTCGCGGTAAAATCAGTTTTGTGAATTTAAATGTCAATTTTTAACTGATATATTTTTATTATCCGCTACTTAAAATCGATTTCTTGAATGAATTTTCTCATCAACTATCATATCCCTTTTCACTTTTTTGCATTTAATTCTGGCTCCCAAATATGAATTCCATTTCTTAACTGTATTATTTTATTTTTGTATGTTGCGTGGAAATACAAGTTGACTGCATGAATTTTCGCTGCGGATTTAAAAAAAATTATTTTATTCGCAGTAAAATCACACTCCGTAATACAAATCCCACGTCTTAAATGAAATATTTTATTTTTTGTATGCATCACTAAAATTGAATTTATTGAATGGGTATTCACTTCAACATTATCATTTTGCATTATATTCTTTTTGAAGAAAAATAACGCTCATAATTATATAAATTTCACTTTTTAACTGCAATATTAAATATATTGTATTCAGCACTAAAAATGCCCTCGTCGAAATCATGCTCCTAATCATAAATTTCACTTCCCAACTGTTTTATTTAACATTGTGTGCAGGAGTAAAGTCGTGCTTATGGGGAACTTGCATGAATTTTTTTTATTTCATAGGCGGACAGAAAATTATTTTCTGAATACAACAAAGAAAACCGCATGTAAATCTGAGTTTTCCTTCGCGAGATATTTAATGATAAATATTACGAATTTTAAAGCGCGGGAAAAACTCCCTCACCCCCCAAGCCACTGCCGACGAAGCCTCGATGACGTCAAAGGTGCCTAAACATCACGCGAAGCTATTGTTGTGATTGTTTGTAATAGTTTCCAGCAGTTGTGAGAGCTTCGTTTGTTAGACGTGTTGATTATTTTATATTTAAAGATAAATATCCGACGATAGAGGCTTGGAAGCCCTCGTATTTTGCATTATTTATAATATTAATATCTGAGTAAGGGCATAAAATATAAAACTGGAGCAGTTAAACCAAAAATTTGATTATACCTAAATAACATCGTTGTAGGAGTCTGAGCCACGGCCATTGGAAGGGGGATACGTTAATTGTAAGTTGATGTTATCGACGGCATATCATTCATTTAACCCTTTGCCCGATTTGCCCGTACTACGTACGGGCAAAAAAAAACTGGCCTTCACGGATTTGCCCGTATGTGATACGGGCACGTCCGCTTGGAAAAGGCTCATACTGATACGCCCGTATTTCTTTTCTCTGATAGTTAAACGTCTTCCCGTATGTAATTAGAACGATTTTGATGTTTACTAATGTCCGCTTAGCTTTTATATACAATAACTTCATCCGTTTATTCGTAGGTACCGGAGAATTCGTCGTTTAGGACTGTCTGTGCTTGTATTATGGGGTGAATTCCAGTCAATGCAACTTTTGCTCGCTGATTGGAGACATCTAGAAACATTTTTGTGCCAAAATAGTGTTATTTTCAACGTGACATCTCCCGTTAAGCTACTGCTAATAATCACAGTGCCAGTGGTTGTAATGCACAAAGTTTGACAAGGTTGAAAAATATCGGCCAAGAGTTATCAGTGTTCCATCGTGATTGAATTGTAAAAAGTGCTATTACGCTATCGATAAATGTCTAACAGTAGTGTAAAAATTGTCAGTGGCGTGCTAATCTCCGTTGTTCACCGTAGATATGACATTTCACGATCACGCTATTGAAATAAAAACTCTGTGTGAAGTTTGTTATTCCATTATTTCAACGAATAGTAGTGAGAAATGTCACCTGTGTGGGCTAATTTAAGGGTTTAAATCAGTGAATAAATAGTTGTATTCATCATAACGAGTTCTGTTATTCTAAGTTGTACGTGATGAATATACGAATATGATAGTGACATCCAGTTTTTGATAAGAGTATTTGCCTATTTCCCATTATATTTTTATGGTATATGCTAGTATATTGTTTATGGATTTAAATAATATAGGTAGAATTTATTTCAATGGTAGCTTGTGTGTGTGTTGGCAGCGGAACCGATTCGCGATCTCACATGTGGATTGTGTGCAGACTGTTTTGCTGTGAATTCGTACCGTAGGACGGATAGGACTACCTTCTCCGTTAATCCGGCGTTGCCAAATTCAACAGCACAGCTTACTCTCATGTCAACAGCACAGCTTACGATCGTTATCCTCCAGTATTACAAGTTTCTTTTAGAACTCGATTTGCCGCCGACGTATAGCAATAATTTGTCTTAACAAATTCCATGAGGGTCGTGGCATCAATTTTTGGTGTCCTAAAAAAAGGCTGGTGTCCTAACACCCCATGCCACACGCCTTTTAGGCGGCTTGCGGGGTATTATGTAGACGTAGATGAATTTCAGGTGTACTATTCGAACGAGTGGCAACGTTATTATCCATTTTTCTGATAACCAAAACACACGAAGTGAAACGCTTGTATTTCATAATCCCGATGCCGCATTATTAATATCCCAAGTAACAATCTAGGCACAATAGCAATAGGAGAACTTGCCCAAGAATAACAGAACAAAATAAAGTGACGATGAGCGGCTAAATACTCCCTCAAAACAAATTTTACACCATGCTCTGAGCGTATTTCCCTACTCCCTACGGTTGTTTAGGCACCTATGACGTCACGCCTGGCCTCGGCAACGCTCGGGTGTCTTCGCGCAGTGGTCGGCTCAGAGAAATTTTTCTCGATTTTAAATGCAATTTTTTTATTTCTTTTGATGTTGAATGGAGAAACTGAAGGTATTTTTGCGAGCTAATGTATCCATTTGACTTATTCAAAATAGTTTTTAGAGCAATCTACGACCCATGCAAGTTCCTCATTGCACTAATTTTGCGATCAGGGTATACAATTTCTTGATTGAAGCTTTCGCGGCTCATGACGATTAAAAATAACTCACATTCGGGTGTACGCCGCGTGCCGTAGTGGAGATTGCCCCGACGTTTCGCGACCGACTGCTGGTCACTTTTTCAAGGGAATAATGTTGGGATTGGTTTTTGCTGCCTTTTTATATATTTCAGGTGGGAGGGGTGGGCGGAGGGTGTGAGGAGTTAGGACTGGAGGGGGAAGATAACGAAATGCTGCGGATGACTGGGTTCCAAGTATTACTGATTCTTAATCCAGTATCTCTGTTACAGTTGTTTTTGTTCTTCTTTATTTATATGGCCTCGCGGATGAGTCGGGTTTTAAAATGTTTTATCCTCGCGATGACTCTTGATTTCTCGAAGTCGATCGCATGTCCGGTGGCTTCGTGCTCCGCTACGGCTGACTTTGAAGGGTAACACAGTCGAATGGCCCGTTTGTGCTCTTCTATTCGAGTTTAGACCGTTCGTCCCGTTTCTCCGATGTATTTCTTCTCGCACGATCGGCAGGGGATTTCGTACACTCCTTCCATTTCAAGTGGCGTCCTATCCTTGGCATTTCCTAGGAGGTGTCGTACTTGGGCGTGTGGTTTAAAAATGGCTTTAATCTCAAATTTTCGGAGGATGTTACCGATCTTATCCGTCGTGAAAGGAAATCATTGAATTTTGCATCTGAATCTTTATTTTCCAAATTGTAACTTTATTCGCAGTGAAATCACGCTTTTAAATATAAATTTCACTTCTTAACTGTAGTATTTTATATTTTTAACCATTTCTGAAATTGCGTTTAGTGAATAAATAGTCACATTTGTATAATTATTTTATTATTTATTTTTTTTGCTGTAAAATCATGGTCTTTTATATAAATTTTACTTTTTAACTGTTTTTTTTATTTTTTGTAAGCATACATTTTTTTATCGGAATATTCATTTTCCATTTTGCTCATCAGGGAATTCAAGTTCCTCAATAAAAATTTTACTTCCGCTACCAAGTGTTCAGTTTTTGATCCGCATCCAATTTTGCGTTTATGGCATGAATTGTCTCATAGTTATCATCTATCTCCATTTCGGTAAATTTGTGATGTTATCTCTGTCCTTATAAGAAATGTCACTTTTTAGTTGCTGTTTCACCTTTTTTTACATTTCACTGATTTAATATTCATAACGAGTACATTCACTTCCTTAATTTATTTAGCAATTAAATTGCGTTTTGCATTTGAATTGCTACATCTTAGTTGTCATTTCTCAAGTACTCTTTCTATTTTATTTCAAGAACCTGGTGTGTGAGCAGCCATGAAATATTCACGAATTTCCATGAGATGTTATTCCCCAGGATTGTGAAGCGAACCACGGACCTTCGCTTTCCTGGACTACTGCGCAGTCCACTACATTATCCCAGTTTCTCAATGCCAATGGGGATTTCCATAGGATGGTGTAGTAGCGTGCTCAGTGGCTTGGAAGGATGGAGTTCTGTGAATCAAGTCCGGTCCAGGGGAATTTTTTATCATTAAAATTATAATCTTTTTTTATTCCTTAGTACTGAAATCAAAGTTATGGCTAGAAATTTCTTTTTTAACGGTCATTTTGCATGTCACTTAATTGACATGGAAATTGCATTTATAACAAGGGTTTTCAATACAAAATCCTGTTGGATCATTTCACAACTTTTGTCCTCACATCACGTTTATCGCAATGTATTTCCACTTCTGTGTCATCATTTTACATTTTTTTTATTCGAGGTAACATTGCATTTAAGAGTTGAAATTTCACTTCTTTATTATCATAATTCAAATTTAAGATCTTCCAATGTGATCACATTTATCACAGCAATTTTCGCTTTTCTATCATAATTTTTATTCTCTTTCCCCGTGCTGAAATCTCATTTATGACAAGCGTTGTCAATCACACAAGTCAGTGGATTTTCAATACTATACTATCTTATTATTACTGTATTGTCATAAATGCATATGGAATGCTTGAAAAAGAAAAATGTGAGATGAACATATTGTAACATTTTTTTTCCACTTCAAACTTCACAAATATTGTTATTACACTGTATAAACAAACTCGGGAGCAAAAATACATCCGCATGCCACAACTATTACAATCCAACTCCCTATACACTCCCTCCCGCACTGTCAATAACAATAGGGTAGTTTCCTTCATCAAAGAAAACGAAAGTCATTGATTGCGATTCGTTACCCACCATTACTGTATTCATAATATACAAATTATTTCGTTTTAGAAATACTGGTTTAGACGAATGGCAATGGTCCATTTTTATCCTCATTTGAAAAGGGCCTGATTGGCGCCCATGCGATGCCACTCCACGTGACGTCACAGGTACCTAGTTTCTATACGAGAAGATAGGAGTTATACATCGTCTGAGGTTACCAATGCATGCATGAGGCGCAGAGCTCAGGTAAACATGTCTTAATAATCACCTATTAAAACTGGCTAAGGTCGGAAAGTTTTCTTCATTTGATAAGGTATTAATAATCCTTATTTAAGCCAAGCGCTACCAGCCAGCAGGGTACTCAGCTACCCGCTAGCAGCCTGCATCGTATCAGCGCTCAACTCGCCTCAAGGTCACCTCACAGGGCGGCAGCAGGAACCAGAACGACGTCACACGGAGAGATTTCCCGACATTCATACTACGCGTCGCGTTTTCGCGCGCTAGAAAATTTTCACTTTTCATTTAATCGCGAAAAATAGATATCGTCATTTAAAAATCTAAAAGCGTGAAATACGTACTCCAGGTGTAATAATATTTCGATTTAGGCAATTAAAAAAATAATAGGAAACCACCCTATTGCTCCCTTCCACTTCTGCTGCTCATTATTGCCTGCTTCATTTTCCTCCTGCCATCAATCGTCACGCCAATATCCAACTCAAAACAACTCAAAATTAAGTGTTACAATACACAATTGAAATTTCTTGTCATGAACGTTTATGATTGATTTGGAAGAAATATATGAAATTCTGATATCTGAAATCAAAACCCAGTTGCAGTGAATTTTTAAATTCCTGGCAGGAGTAATGTAAAAGTATAGTACATAAATTAAAATGTTTGTAAACAAAGAGTTTTGAGTTCACAGGAAAATAAATGTACCTAAATTTATGTAGAAGTTAATAACGACAGAACTTCCTACATATTTACACCTAAATGTACAATATAATGCTAGAACAAATAAATGTCCAACACGCCACATGAAAGAACTTTACATGCCACACTGTCGAACATCTATTTACGCTAGGTCTTTCTATGTCACCTCCTGCAAAATATGGAATCAATTGTCATCACACAATAAATCTAAAAATGCAAGTCAATTCATAAAGAAATACTATGAAATATGGCTACATGTGAATTGAATATAGTAAGTTAACTGAATATTGTGCTAAAGTTAATAAAATCAGATGTATTTATGAGTTCATACCTTTGTCTTGCTGATAATTATATATACATATGTATTTTTTTGTTCTAACCTGTCATATACTTAGTCACATTCTGTGAAATCGATGTATAATGTAAATCTACTTATTCTTGTAATATTTCTGACTCTATTATATTTATAACCATATATGTTCCTAAGGGACACATTTGTCCTGGAATAATAAATTTAATTTTCTATTCTATTCTAATTTCATTGACCCCAACAGTTTTTGACCATACCCCTATCCCAAGGTCATGAAACCCACCAGTGGTTCATTTACTATTTGAAATAGGGTCATTGAACTCGTCCCTCTTCTACATGGGAACCTCTTCTACTTCTCTTATGGGATATTATTCTGGGGAAATGACTCTCTCTCCAGAAAGATCTTCTCTCTCCAAAAGCAAGCCCTAAAAGCTATGCTTCGCCTTCCCTCACGTACCCCTGGCAGACCCCTATTCAAAAAACTGTCAATTCTTACTGTTCCATCCCTCAACATTCTAAACTGTGCCCTATTTGTAAAGCAAAACCCAGAAGATTTCCCAGCTCACCAAAAGTACACTCCTACCACACTCGTAATCATAATAACATTCACCTGCCCGATTATTCTCTGTCCTCATCTCAGCACGGTCCACTTCACTCAGCTTCAGTCATCTACAATAGCTTACCACCGAACATAAAATCCATTACATCCATATCCAATTTAAAAAAAAAGTCTAAAGGAGCTCCTAATTAAGAAAGCATACTACACCTTAGCAGAATATTTTGATAATGACTGTGGTTGTTGTAAAATGTGACCCTCTATTTTATGCCATGTATATATTTATGTATGTATGTATACCTGACGATTTCTATGTTGCATAATCTAACCAACAGAAATAAAATTATATTATTATTATATTACATCTACATCTACATAATACCCCGCGAGCCGCCTAAAAGGCGTGTGGCAGGGGGTGTCAGGACACCAGCAGTTTACAACTGAAAAAAAATGAAGTGCTCTAACGAGGTTGGGACTAGCGTTTATTAAAGTCCTTTATGGTTCCGGGGAAAAATGAATTCCAAGCTCTTCTAAAGGTGTTGACCATGCCAGTGTTCCATTGGGTCTTTGGAAATTGGTCATTGACCTTACCTGTCCTTCTGAGGTCATTGAACCCATCAGTCAGGGGCGCAGCTAGGAATTAAGCCTGGGCAGGGGGGTTTAGGTGCAACTCACACCGGGGTGCGTGGGGGTATGGTATACCCACCAGGGTAATCGGTAGGTGCGAGATTAATAAATTGCGGAATTTTAAAGATAAATGGTTCAAAATGGTGAATTTTACGGCTTTCTGAGGCATATTATATTCATCCATACACTGTTCTATCAGTAATATCAATCCAATTAAGTAAAATGGGTTAAACTTAAAAATTTCTCTGAGGTCTGGGGGGGGGTTTTTATCCCCCAAAACCCCCCCCTCGCTGCGCAACTGCCGTCATTGTTCCATCGGGACTTTGAAGCGGTGTCAGTGACCTCTCTATTCCTGCTGATGTCATTGCCTCTTCAGTATTTCATCGGGAATTTGTAATTGGGTCATTATCCCACAATCATATTATATCAATTTAATATTATTGAAGACGTGGCTGCCATCAATTTATAGGATTTTATCAAAAATGAATGCTTATAAAAGTGGGACATTATCAGTTTTTTGCACAATATTTTGAGGAGTTTGCTGGATGGCCTGGCAAATCAGGAATTGAGTGGAAAGAGTTCCGTCAAAATTCCTAGTTCCTCACAAATTTACCCACTGACTAGGAAATATGGTTACAAAGCTTATAAAATATGTTTCTAGTCCGAATGAAGTTTAAGTAAGGCAGCAGTACAACTGGAAATAATATCTATTATTCTATTTTTTTTCTCATATGCCAGAATTAACACTATCGCATATTTTTTTATGGAAAACTTATTATAGTTTTCTTACCTTGAATAAAATTCAGTGGAAATGCAGATTTTTTAATCTTTCATTTCCTCCACTACACTCTCATTACAGGCATTGCAAAAAATAACATTTTATTATGTATAATCTCATTTTTACCATAAAGAAGTCCAAGGTCCAATGAAGGGCATCAACCTTATCAGAACATTGAAAAGGTTTGTACCAGCAAGCACATGAATGGTCCAAAATAATGTTTTCAGAAAAGGAAAGAGAACAACAACAAAATTTTTCAATATAATTTTATATGCCAGCTTACAAAAACTATTACATGCATTTCCAGGAAATGCTCATTACACTTCACTCAAACTAAATAACATGGCAGATGATCAAAACTATTTTAATAAATACTTTGGCAAATGCTCAGATGATGCATTGCATAGCAATCTAGTTTCTTGTAAAAATATTTAAACGTTTTCTTTTAATTTTAGAAAGATAAACCCTACTAATAAAAAAGCTACCATGCCTTCAAAATTTTTAACTTCATGATGCAATCACAATTCTGTGTGTTCGCACAATGTTGTCAAGAATTGATTGAAAATTATTTCATTGAAAATAAACAAATGGCAAAAATTTGAACCCTAGAACATTTTTTAGTCATTTACATAGGGAAAAGTTTAGGACATGCAGGCACTTATGTGTTTTTAAACACATCCTCACGACTAGTGAATTATTGAAAATTCACGTAAATTAGTATCCCATTTCAATAATGGTCCTGTCACCTGCCCATTCGAGCTGTTTCCCTCAATATTCTGACATTTCCTTCAAGCAGCCACTAACATTGTGCATAGGTTAACATCGACAAAGGTAGTTTATTTTTTACAGTTGATCCAGAGACGATCAGCTTCAAACTTTTATGACTAAAGACTTGATTGTTTCTTCGTTTCTTTTGAAGGTCTTGATTCACATTATTGAAATTACCAATTTTACATCGTACACTCCTCACTGAACCAATGTCATCAATTAAACCCACCAGATATCAACAGCAACATTAATGAAGATCAGACAATTTTCCACTCAGCTACCCGATCACTTTCATTTCATTAATTATTCATCACCAGCAATGTTGTACACAGTAGTTAACAACTCACTTATTTCCTCTGAAAACACATGGGAAAGCTTAAAATAGCCTCCTTATTGGCAAAAAAAGCATTGGTCCACAGAGTCAGTCACTCGCATATGATCCAATTTCTAAAATATATTTGTGACAACAGTTGCACCGACACAAAAGTTGTCTATGGCGCTGTTTCTCAACGCCCTCTTCGAACCTATGAATACACATCAAAACCAGTCACTTGCGCATTTGCTTCTGGCTCACCCTTCTCTTCTTTCGTTGAATTGTAGCCAATTTCATTGTATCGCACTGGATATGTCAACTGGTTTCCCTTATCCCAGGTGTAGAGTTCCTGAAAAATTGTTGAGGGGATGGGAAGGATATAAGTTAATGCAGTGAAATCTCTAAATTTGGCTTAGTAGTAATCCAATGCATACACTGATAGCATCCCTGGCTGCATGGGTGGAGTTTTGAGGGGGGCAGGGGTAGCCTGGCCCCCTGAACTCATAAATGGTTATTTGTACAAAAAAAGTTAGAAACCTGTGTATTCAAGGACAACGAAAACAAAACATCAAAAGTTTAAATAAATAATAGTCTAAGATAGTACTTAAAATGCTCCCAAGCAGGAATGAATATCCCAACAACATCCAAACAACATTATCAGCATTGACACATGACATCCATGCAATATCCATTACAACTGTGATATCTATCTACAACATGTCATGGATGTTACAAATAGGATATCTATGTAACATTTTCAAAAAAATCATCATGAAATAGCAGCGTATTTTGGATATCTCAAACTTATTTAGATATTTGATGGATATCATCCTCTGCTTGGGCTTTCAGAGGCTTAAATAAACAAATTTTCCTGGAACACATAGGGGTTACACCAATATAAGTGGGGGTGTTCCATTCCCCCTATTATGCAAACAATTATTTTTTTAGAGATTCAATGTCAAATGGTACCAAAACTATTAATTAAACCATTGGAGAAAGAATTGCTTATCCAAGGCAACTTGGCAAAAGAATTTCTATCATTTTTTATCCCTTTAGTGTGTAAAGGAAATAAATTTCTAGAATAGGTGTGCTAATGCATTTCACAATATGTGGTGTACAAAACTACGTCTCCCACATCGATAGTCCCTGTTGAAAATGTACATAGTACGTAGAATGCAGGATAGAAAATAATTTTTTTACATGGATACATACAATATTCACTGAAGAATGGGATCAGGATATATATTGTTAAATATGTTATAGATATACATATACAGTAAAACTTCGATTTTACGCACTTTGATTTTACATCAAGTCTCGTTTTTACGCAGCGACACTCAAGTCCGGCCGGCAAGCATAGGGAATTCCAATGGTGAAACTTCGATTTTACATCTTTTCTTGATTTTACGCAGTTTTTTCGATTTTGCGCAGCATAACCCCAGCCCCAAAGAGGCCGCTAATCTTGATTTTACGCAGTTGTCTTTCGACACGTTTTGAAAATCCCGACTGGAGCAATATGAAGTTAGGTTATTTATTCGTCTAAATGAGTTACAAAAATGAATACAAGAACGGTTGAAATGACGTCGCGCTGTTGATCGTGAAACTAAAAACATCGCGAATCTAATTATTGCTTCCCCCTACGACCTCTCAGTAATATTTCAGGCTCCTTTACGAACGCGAATATCGCTCTTAGTTAAAATTTGCCGTAGAAGGATATCGAAACCTAAAATATACGGCAATCGCCGTGTATGCGTGATTAAGACAAATGATCGCCGGAGATATTAACATTATCACCTTTCGTTTATTATTCGACTTATTGATCGACGCTTTTTATAACATATATAATGTAATTACAGTAGATGGTCGTTAATCCGGAATTATGAACTACGGAATATCTATCCCTAACGGAAGGTTTTCTAGAATTTTGCGAACGCTATATTTTCCTTCGCCCCAGCGAAATTAGCCGTTAAAAATCCTCCCGTGCCAACATTTTGGCTTTCAAGGTGATCCAAAAAAGATAGTCGTACTTCTAGTATGGACGTAAGTCGATGGTGATTCAACACGATGGTAAAAGCATATGTTGTCTCATTCCGCGGGCTAACCCCACATCTGCGGGATGAATGGAGGCGAGGGAAAGTTGATTGCGCGGCGCGCTTATTAGAGCTGATTCAACTTGTACCTCATTTTCAGTGGGTTTAAATGAAACATGGTTGGAACTTCAATAGCTATTAGCTTAACTCCGCTAGGTGGCAAGCGTTTATTTTTAACGGAACGGGAATGTTAATGGGGAACGGGAACGGGAAAGTTAATGCCCTCGGGGAATAACTCGCGTCGTCAATCGTCATGCAATCATTGAAGTCAAATGAAGACGTGAGTGATAAGGAAGTCCCTTTAAACTCAGGAATGGCTTAGTACCATTAAATCGAAATACAAAAAGTGTCCGGTGTCGTTATCAGACAAGGGGAAGCAAAATATTACGTTAAGATGAGTCACACGGCTTGTGAGCCGAAGGTCCCGGCGCTGAATTCGCGGAAGAATGCCGAGAGAGAAGCTATACCCGGTAGATTCTATCTACTTCTGCTAAATTTTCATGGGAAAATGGTTTTCTAATACGTAAAAATTATAAAGAAGGAAGATTGTTCCGGACTATTAATAATTTTTGACGGTAGTTGCGCGGTTATTTAAATAGCTCACTTTAAAAAAGTGATCTAAACACCGGAAAAATCTGTTTTTCCGAATATCCCGGGTCCTATGTGCTCCGTATTATTCTTGGTATGCTATTTGGAAGGAGGATACTGATACCTGGGGTCATTAGTGCCATGAAGTAAGGGCTGGGGGGATAGGGACCCTATATTGGCATTAGCCAGGTTGTAATGATAGGCCTTAAAGGGCTTAACGTCCCATCTGCTGGACAGAGTGGTGCACTGGAAGTGTCCTCCACATTACTCTCAAGTAGGGATAGGGCCATCTCTGATAACAATTTCTCCATGTTTCCGGTGCAACCGCGTAGGTTTGTTGGTGATGACAACAGTTTCGCTGGCACTGCTGCCAGCGTCTTCAGGTCGAAGATGAAGATGCCATCTCTGATAAGTTTCTGCTACTGCCAGGACTTGAACCTAGGCCCACAGGGTGTAAAGCCTTTGTGATGTATTAGCAAAATTTTGCTTCCTGTTAATGGGGTTAATTTGGATGACTATCCTCAGATATCTCATTTCTTCAATCTCCAATCTTTGTTTGTCTGCAGGTGGTTAAACGGATTTCCTGAAAACTGCTTTTAATGAGAATATTTTCGAAAATTAGCTTCTCTGCGAGCATTTAGTATCACCATTGCAACATTTCTCCTGGGTAACAGAAGTAATCTTAGCACCAGAAATGCTAGCAATTCTACCATGTTATTCAACCATGGGAAACATTGTTCAGGAATGCAACGTTGTTTTTCTCAAGGTAACACGTCATCTGTGGTGTTGCTTGTGAGTAAATAAGATTATTAGGCTTCATTTTCTTGCCCCCAAATGAGTAATTGAATCCAGGAAACATATATCTGATACGACTGAAAAGGATTTCATGCTCTTTTACCGTAAAGGCACACATATGAGACTTTTTCTGGATCCGGTTCTGGTTCAAATCAGAACTATACAAGTGTATGACTAAGCGTTCTAAAAATAATGAGCAAGTGTTATCCTGAAAACTATACTTCTCCTCAATACCAACTCTTGATTTTACACACTTTGATTTTACACAGTGCCCATATTTCGGTCCCTCCAACTGCGTAAAATCAAAGTTTTACTGTATGTAGTATATTAATACTAAACTAAAGTGTTTGTTCAAACCATTGACTCTGAATGGTAACTGATTGTACAAAAATCATAACCTAATGCTAGATTATTTAAATTTCACAGTACCTTATTTTTGGCATTGTAACCAATCATTGTTGTCTTCCTGAAAGGATTCGTGAAAGGCAGATTTACATCCAGCAACATGTTTTTATACAGGTCAAGGGCAAATCTGGAATAAGAAAATTTGATGACACACATTTCAATAGGTAACTGCCACTAAACAAAATGTATTTAATTAATGCAAAATAATTCTCCAAAATTTCATGAGAAAACAATGGAGCAGACCAAAAATTTACAAACAAATCTTCACGGTATTAGGGACAATAGAAATAGTGCAAAAGGGCATCCCCAAAAAAACAAGTGGGAAATGGATCAGTACATATTTGGATAGGTACTGTTAATGATAGTATATGTACAACACTTAAGGTTTCATATTCCAGTTTCATAGCATCTATCCATGAAAAAGTGGCATTTTTGTATTTTTTATCAGAGTTAGGCAACATTCATTTATGACTGATAGTTTATTTTGAATCTGAGTACTACATGAAATGATGATGATTTGTGTTTAAAAATGATTTTTCTCAAATTTAATGAGAAAAATCGTTTTTTTTGTTTCTTTAATTTTTAAAATTATATTTAATTTAAAATTTGCTAAACCCAATTGCCTTTACTTTTACCTTATTTGTTACTTTTAGAACATAAATTGTTTAATTAACCAATCAGATGGGTGATAATAATCAACAAAAAGTAAGGTTAAAAGATTCTAATTAACATCCTAGATAGCATAATTGAAGAGAGTTATCGGTTTCTTATGTTTTTCTTACGGAAAAAATTGATAAGCAGCTTATCGTAAGCTACGGGGCTTATATAAGGCAAGGGTAAGATTTTAGGGAAGAATATGTAAGGAATGCCGTTAAATATACTCAGGCAACACAAGTCCCTTCTGTTGGAGCGCCAAAGGGGGCTGAACAGCGTACTACACATGCTACGCTGCTCATCCTAACATGAATTTAAAGCCTACTGGTGAGATTCAGCGAGTCTTTATAAGAGCTTAACAACTGATAACAGATTTTCCCGTAAATAGAAAAAAATTAACAATTGCAAGCGACCGACTGGTGAAGGTACAAAGTATAATACAAGTACTTATCCTTGTGGCGGAAAGAAAAAAAATAACACCAGGGATAACCAAATGTATGACCTACGAATCGGCAGCTAACTTTTATATTATACCACGGCAGCTGATGAGTGTGAGAGGCGTAGTTACCAGTTTAAAATCCAATTATGCTGAGAAATTTGGCTGTTAGGTGCATAAAAAACTGAAACTATTCAAAGTCCACACAATGTAAAATTTATGAATTTTAATTTATGGTCTGATAACCAGATGAATACAATTAGAAATTCCTTCCAGCATTTTTATATTATTCTACGCTGCTATTCTTGTGAAATTGTGTGTTTTTCTAATTACCGTCGTTTCGCCCTCAGTTCATTAATGTGAATGATTTTCAAAATATGGCTGTATGATGTTATTTCTATTCATATTATAGAAATGCCAAGAATGAAATAATTATTCTTATACATTAATCCCTTTGTGAATACTCTAAAATGATGGAATAAAAACAACATCTATGGAAGTGCTGAAAGTTTGGCATTCATTTTGTCAATACTCTGGATGTTTGTCGGCCTGGCCGTAAGAAACCCATAACAAGCTTACTTGATAAGCGCCTTCCTTATTTCTTCCTTTCACATTATCTAAATGATGTATATTGTGCTTGCTGGGATATCAACAAAGGCTGTTAATCTAGCCATTGAAGATTAAAAAGTCATCTTATTATGAACAGAACATACCCCAGCTAGCATAGCATGTAGCATGAGCCACGTAGCATGTGTAGTACGCTGTTCAGCTGCCTTTGGTGATCCAACAGAAGCAATTTACCTTGCCTGAGGATATTTGACTCGAAGGGACTTGTGTTGTCTGAGTATATTTAACGGCATTCCTTACCTATTCTTCCCTAAAATCTTACCCTTGCCTTATATAAGCTCCTTAGCTTACGATAAGCTGCTTATCAATTTTTTCCGTAAGAAAACCATAAGAAACAGTTAAATCTCTTACTTTGTACTATCTGGGTACTTATAATTTAAACCCCAATTACCTTATTTTTGTGTTGGTTTCAGTGACACTATCCACTGCATACAGGACACCACAGACCACAAACATTTCTCCAACTTTGTGATGGTCTATGCTGATGTTCCATATGTATTCCGGCTTGAGAGTCACAGCATTTAGCTTCATGACCACGGTATTATTCAAAGGTGGCGGAAGACCATAGATCACCCAAAGGCCATTCTCATCTGTCGAGAAGTCAAGGTAATTATAGTCCGTTGTGTAGAGGTAGTTTGCTCCACCACCAGAATGAGGTGCTCCTGGTGCTTCGACACCAGCATAGGATTCCGTGGTCAGGTCAAATCGGATGACTTTTGACTGGTTCAATTGGTTGTAGTAGAATGATCCATTGTAAACCACATGAGAGTTTCCCTGTGGCAGAAAAATTAACAATTTAAATACATGAACATTTGCATTTGGGTCTCACAGAAGCATATAAAGATAGGTTCACGAACTAGGCCAATTTATTGTCAGGTTGTCAAAGCTTGAAAGATATAGATTTGAGAAATCTGTGAGACAAGTAAAAAATGGAGATGGATTGAGTATACAGCCTCACAGGTAAGAAGTACCAGAGAGATTACCTGCATCAGAGAAACTGGACAAACAGTAAAAACTAGTACTTTGTATGATATGTGGCATGATATGGTGGAAGTTATCAATATTAGTTAATTAAAGCATTACAATATTTCCACTGAATTTATGCTTGCTCAGTATGAGTTGTTGTTACAACAAAATTTTCAAGTGTATCATGTGCTGGCATTTCTTCCACAAATAGTATATCTAACTGCTATAGTAGTGGTAGTGAGATGTAGGTCCTTCCAGTGGGGGAACGGAGGGAGTTATTGGGGGATAAAACCCCCCCAGAGCTCACAGAAATTTTTAAGTTAAATCTATTTTACTTAATTGGATTAATATTGCTGATAGAATAGTGTGAGGATTAATAAAATATCCCTCAGAAGGCCCTAAAAATTACCATTTTGAACCATTTATCTTAATTTTTTTCTGGCGGAAGGCCTCCACACCTCCCGCTTACCCTGATGGGTATGCAATACCCCAAGCACCCCAGTATTAGTTGCACCTGAAACCCCCCCAGCTTTAATTCCTAGCTGCGCCCCTGGGTCCTTCAATATCCCCACTTCCTGACACGCAAACCCCATTCTTTCTCTTACCCTCTCTCCTTCAACTGTGGGACATATCTAGCAAAGAATTTGGCTGCACATGATGCACTTGAAAATGGTGTTGATACAACAGCAAAATAAGTTGTCATCCACGTAGAACAAAATTATTACATGCTATCATCAGTAGCCCTTTGTTTAGTATTTTAGAATTTGATGAAAATATGTGCCTACAGGTGAATTATTTATGCAGCATGAGATTGTCAATTAATCGTCAATTTACATAAAAGGAATACATTTTCAGAGTCACAGGCGAGAAGACAATTTTTAAGAAGAAACGCACCATGTAACTTTTTGCAAGTTTTCTTCTAGGATTGACATAAAATATTTATCTGGAAAATAAATACATATGCATGAAAGGTAAGTTTTTATACCACTTATTTCTTGAACTAAATTTCACTAACTTGAAGTTTCCTTACCCACGGCCGTTTTAAGGTCATCATAGGCCCTAGGCACTTTCAAAGTCGTAGGCCCTCCCAGACTTCATTTTTAATATTAAAAAAAAATGCACCCACACTTCTTTGCGGTTTGAAATCTAAATGAACTTTCTGCATTGTTAATTATTCTATGGAGACTCTATGCAGTGATGATGTAGTAATTCCGGTGTTAAATCATGCACTTCGCATTCATTGTTTATTGTTAATCGTGTGCTTCTTTGTTCTTAAAATTTTTAAAAAAAGTTTCAAAGTAAGTTTCCTTTTCTAAACTCAATTTGATAAAAATGTATCTTCGGTCAACAATGGGACAAGCACGACTATCCTTCCTGGCATTACTTTCAATTGAAAAGGATTTGATGAGGGAAATGACATTTGAAGACGTCATATGTGACTTTGCTAAGACAAAGAGCCGGAAAATTAACATACTGTAATTTACAGATCTACAGCACTGCAGCTTGACTTGCTCAGGTGTTCATATCACATGGTTATGTATACAGTGGAGCTTGGTTATAACGTCATTAAAGGGACCAGAAGATTTTAACGTTATATCCGAGTGACGTTATAAAAAAGCAGCCTTAAATCTGAGTGAAAGGACAAAGTAAAAACGCAAATGTTCTGCTATATACAACACTGTTTATTGAAATCTACCGTACATTGGAATATGTACAATAAAGAAACATCAATAAAAAATGATATTCACAATGATATATTTTATAGCCTAATAAAAATCTTACTTAACTGTCGAAAAAATCTTGCATCCCGCCACCAGCTCAACGTCCAGCTTGTGACCTGTTTTTGCTTTTGATGTTTCTACACATGGTTTCTATGAACTTTGGGACATAATACAATCACACTACCACTTTTGCAAGCTAAGAATTGCAAAATATTTGACGCTATACCCGAGCGTTGCAATATTTGTTGAAAATATAAACCGGTTTTCGTACAACATAAAATGTTCAATTTTGGCTGGTCTGTATAAAATGTGACGTTAAACCCGAGTTGACGTTACAGCCGATGCCGTTGTAACCAAGTTCCACTGTAGTTACTTTGATACAAACATTAAATTTTACTGGCATTCTGAACTTGTTTTCACTTTATGTTCTGGCTTTCGTAGGCCCTTGAAAAGTCCGTAGGCGCTAGGCACAGTGCCCACTGTGCCTAGTTGATGAAGCGGCCCTGCCCTTACCCACCTGCTTCTCCACTATTTTGTTTTAACCCTCATGGCCTTCAAAGAATTTTTGGTGATCCTTTTTCATTGGAGGTAAATCGAGTGATTTTAGAATCGTGGGTTATTCTTTGCTCAGCCAAAGCAAGCTATACCTTCCTCACCCAACCTATTTGGGACTCAGTAATGAGATGTACAAACATTGGCATGATCTTTCTAGCTTTTAAATTTTGTTTTTCTCAGGAAAAAATCTTGGAATACAAATCAAAACCAGAGTTTCCTTCTTTTCTCGCCATTTGAAAGAAGAGATCAATTCTTTTTTGTAGGTTGAAAGGACTTGTTTGAGCACTCTGGCATGAAATACTATATGAAAGTCACAAGATTCCTCTTATACACTCAGGTACGCCATACAATATAGTTCAAGAGTAATTTTAGTTCACTTGATTCTACCATGAGCGGGCATAAATCAGCATTGAGCTTCAGCGCCAACAAATAAGGCATCACCGGTCATTCGTTTGTTCTACCAGAGTTCTCAAGAGCATTCATAATCTCAGACTCTCTACTGACTGCTGAACCAAAATTCAGATAATTCATCGAATGAAATTATACTTTATGGTGTCATCAGTGCCAGAAAACTCTACTCTTAATGATGAAATATGCACAAACAAGCTCTCAGGTGTATACATTTTTTCAATTAACATAATTAATGCTAATTAGATTGTAAAAATGATTATACAGGAAAACCTCTCACACATCGTAATGGAGGGGACCAAAATTTGGGCAATTTGATGTATGGAGGTTCACTTTAGAGAGTTTTCATTGATAGGCACCATTTTTTCATATCCTTTGGAAATGAAAGGCACTGCTGTCTTTTAAACCATTATATTTATGTGTTTAAACAAACATGCATGCATTAGTGAACATGTATTTATTATTTAATAATTACAGAAAACGAGTGCTATCGCATGATTTTTACCATGATTCGAGAGAAAATGATGTGATCTCTCTTAATTCAAAGGTCACTTAAAATGATTAGGATAGTTGGATACCTTTTTTTTTATTTACTGTGAGGTATGCTCTCATATGGAACGAAATGGCCACAACTAATGATTAACATGAAAATTACAGCATATTGAAGGTGTAGAAGAAAAAAAATTAAGGTGAAACATTTATCGCTGAAAATGTCATTCCATGTACATAATAACAGCTGCATTAATGGTCCCTAATTGTCTCGGTACGATTTGTGGAGGTAGATAGGCTGTCTCGGGGGTGTCTCCTTGGTATGATAAGTGGAGGTTTTATGAGATAAAGAGGTTCACTACAAAGAGGTTTGCCTATAAATTTACATGTAAATCCAATGGGACCGTAGGGGTGTTATGAAGTATGGATGTTTATGATGTAAAGAGGTTCACTTCATAGAGGTTTTACTGGATATGTAGAAGGGACATACCTTGAACCCCGGCTGCAGCGTATAGAACTTTGTGGGTATATCCCGGCGGAACATGGTTTTGTTGGCGTATTCGTAAAGGCGATGATTGTCCCCTTCTTTAGTCACCCAAAACTTGTCCGCATCTGCGTCACCCTTTGCCACAGGGTCCTTCATCCATCCACCATAAGATGCCTCAGTATATCGCAGGTACACAGGTTTTCCAACCGCATATAGAACACAGTCTGAAAAGAGAAACAGTGAGATTGAGGCCAATACAAATTAGTGAAGACGGGCTAAATTTTGCCGATACATATATGTTCCTGTAAAGCATTTAAAATTATTTTTTGTTGTCATAGGTGGTTTTTCAATCTCTCCTATACTGCAGGCCTAAAGATAACGATAAGCCTTGAATAAAGTCTCAGAAAGCTTGAAGGAAGGATGAAACAAAACCTTAACGAATTACAAGATCAATGTATGGCAAATATTTTTCCCAATAAAATGAAGTGCGCATATTAAGGATAATCAATCAACTCGTTGAAAAACACTGTTCCTTTATTTCACTGGTACCAGGAAATGGATGAAAAACTAGGATGAAACAGAACTGATAATTCCTTTTAATGAAAAAAAGGTTTAATGAGGCGGGCTGAATTTCCTCGTCGCATGTATTGAAGCCAAATATGCAGAGAGTAAAAAAATCAATTGATCCACTTACACGACCCAAAATCTTTCCCAGGGATCACTGAATTTAGGGTCGCGCTCGAATACGATTTCCAAAATTCCACGAGGGACATCTTCAGTCTTTTGAGGTCAGGGTCGGCACCCGTCTCTCCACTCGGGCCCTTGAGCCAAAGGGTGAGTGAAGAAGGGTTGAAATTGGGGCGGCGAGACCCCAAGATGCAAATCAAAGTGGAGTCAGCGGCCAAGTGTGAAGTTTCCGCGCGAGAACTTTAGCTCGAAGGGGAGGGTTGTGTCAAAGATTAAGTTTGGACGCCGGATAGGACGAGAGGGGTGAAATTAAAATAAAATTGCACAATCAAAGTGACTTAAACCAAAGAAATACGATTTTATATGCGATACACCATGAAGTAATTATTCTTCTGGAGTAGGATCGGACCGAGCTTTGCAGTCACACACTGTGCACTAAAAACAAATTGTACTGGTATCTTACTATACCGATGATTGGAAGTGGTTGGCTCGGGTTCTAGCCTAGATCAATCGTGTTTCAAGGCCGAATTTCGTCCTATGGCAAGTAAAGAATCACTCAAAAGTGTACGTGGAAATTTCTGAAAGCTCAAGGATTTCACGAAAAGGGATAATGTAAGTAACAATAGTCCTGGAACGAAAGGAATCACCGAAAAAATGGTTGTCAACAATGATGGTTAAGTACTAAATTACATGAAAAATCCACATAAGTGTAAGCATACCGAAATTTCCTCAAAAATTTGCATTTAAATTATTCAAGACCTACAATCAGTATCCGAGGTAATGATCAACGTCTTTCTTGTTGCCATTCGCCACGAAGGACCATCGGGACGTGTACTTATACGTCATACCGATTCCCTAACTAACAAATCAAAGACTCACTGAGGGTGCGGTTGGGCAGTCCGGGGTAGGTCTCGTTGCCGAAGGGCCGGATTTCCATGCGTCCTAGGAGGTCGAAGAGTGAGATGCCGCCTTCGCGACACTTGACCTCCTTGGGGGCGGTGCAGTTGTTGTTGCAGGGCGGCGGGGGTGGGCACAGGTCCTCCAGGGTCACCTGGTCTGGGGGCCGCTCTCCGTACACCACCACCCCCTGCCCCCCGCCCCCCGTCATAGACGTGTGGAGCGGGGGCGGCGTCGCCAAATTCGGGTCTACCTCTGCAAAGGAAGAAAAAATGACACTCCTTAAACACTCCTAATTACATATGTACACGCTGCACGCCGGATTAAACGAAACAGTTGTAAACTGGATACGCGACTTTCTCAGTGATCGTAAACAAAGAGTAGTTCTTGTCGGAACTAGCTCTGATGTTGTAAAAGTTACATCAGGTGTTCCACAAGGAAGCGTAATCGCCCCCCTGTTGTTCATTATATACATTAATGATCTCTGCTCCTGCATTAGCAGTAAAATACGTTTATATGCTGACGACGCTGTCATCTATCGCGAAATTAGTGATCACTATGAAATTGCATCATCGGACTTAAACAACGTTCACTTGTGGAGCCAAGGGGGGCTCTGAGCAAATGCATGACAGTACATTTCTTGCGGAATTCGTCCAACCATATTTATATAACCATATTTATGCAGTGGATGGTATTAATATAAAGGCAACAGAAGAAGTAAAGTACCTGGGAGTTACAATAACCTCGAACATCACGTGGGGAACACATATGAGGAATATTTGCGGCATAGCCCTGAGGAAATTAGGATTCGCTAAGCGTATTGTGGGAAGATTTTTGGATGAGAAAGTAAAAGAAAGGTGCTGTTTCGCACTCGTCCGACCGCACCTTGAATATGCAGCGAGCGTATGGGATCCGGTGCAGAAAGACTTAATCCGCGAACTGAATAAAATACAAAGGAACGCTGCGCGTTTCGTTAAAAATTTCTACAGGCGTACATATAGCGTTTCCCAGATGCTAAGCGAATTAGGCTGGGAGCTGCTGGAGACTCGGAGGCTACGCGCTAGGCTTAGATTGCTTGAACAATTGAGAATGGATATCTTTGGGAGCGACACAGAGAATAAAATATTAGAGCCACTATATATTTCCAGGTCCGATAGAAGTGATAAATTAAGAGAGATGTTTGCCGAACGGATAGATATAGGAATTCGTTTTTCCCCCAAACCATGAAGGACTTCAATAAACGCTAGTCCCAACTTCGTTAGAGCACCTCCTTTCTTTATCTGTAAACGGCTGGTGTCCTAACACCCCCTGCCACACGCCTTTCAGGCGGCTTGTGGGGTATTATGTAGATGTAGATGTAAAGTCACCTTAATATGCGGGGAATGATAGGACACCAGCCGTGCGAGAAACAATTTACGTGCACGTCGTGTACCTCAACCCCCATCGTCGACAACCAATGTATTTTTCCTAAACCTCTCCTCCATATTAAGTTGAAACTTTCAATGAAAATATATTCACTCATTTATTGAGCGAGTCAATTGTCATTCTCCCCGCTTCTCTGATTGCTCCCTTGAGATGTTGAGTGGTAAGCATTTAGCCCAAGAGAAAGCAAAAAGGTGAGCATTTTGATGATACTACAAGTATGCTTCAACGCATTGTGCCTCCCCTCCGTTTCTCGTCGTATTAGATGGGGAAATTATTTCCAACTCCACCCTAAAACGATAGAGCTTCAATGCAATTGACACAGGATTTTTTAAAAACTGGTATCCTCAAACGTAGATAAAGCTCACAACAATTCGGTCAACAGATTGCATGCTTTCCAGGATATGCAGGAAGCGAGATTCCACCAAATAATGATTTCTCCAAATTTAATTATTACCCGATTATTTTATTAGGGAAACATAAGAAGTATAGACAGAGAGTTTATGAGGCAGATATGAGGTACTTGTAAAGCAATACGGAAAGTAAAATTCTTGAATTTTTTAAAAGTTTTCTCTCAGCGGCTTACATTGTCAAAAGCTTCTTGAGACATTTGGATTATTCAGGACCCCATGGTAACTTGTTACAATTGAGTTAAATTGACGTTGCTCTGGAGGTGAATACTTGATTTGAATGAAGTTTAAAGAGTACTGTATGACATACATCACCGACATCATGACTTCCGTTGGCGTTACAGATACGGATCAACAGTCTCGTTTGCAAACTATTTTATAATTGATTGTGAATGATAGAGATTAAAAACAAAAGGACCCAAATAACAGAGAGCCGCCAACTTCTTGAGCTATTCGCGACGAAACATCGACGGCCTAAAAACTTTCGTAGCTATGTTGATGACGTCACGCATTCACTCCGAGAAGGGGAATCTCTTCTTAGCGACTCCACGGGTTTGTATACGGGGTTCGCGCTAGGAGTAAGAATTAGTAGAGGGCGGGTAGCTACTAGCACTCTCTTCAGTAAACAAGAGTATCAATCATATAGATCACGTGACTTGGAAAATTCAAACATCAACGAGCCCGGAAGGAATAATAAGTCACATATCGTAATGAAATACAATGCATAAAAATATTTTAACCTCTTTCACCTATGAAAGGTCGCTTAATTTCTATTAAATGCTTTTCCATGGCACCCAAATGCTCAGCAATAATGCACCCATTTGCTAAACGCACGCGTCACGTCACAAAGTATCCCACAATGCGTTACTATTGAGACGCTTGAGGTATGTTGGGACTAAAGTAGCGACTTCACCCGCTCTGCTTACCGCTCTAAGGTTTCACGCGATTACTTGTTGTTTACCCCCTTGTAAGCGATTATTTCTCCCAATTAAAGCTTCTGTTCCTGAACGTGTAGAACAACCGGAGGAAATCTAATATTATCAACAAATCATTAATATTGGACATCAACCATCGCGTCTTCTGAGTTAAAACGAACATTTTCTACAACTAAATTAATTTCTTCAAACCGTAAGAGCATTATAAAAAGTGTAGAGTATTATATATCATCTGATAGGAATGCTAGAAAAAATATTAAATACTTGAACTGATGTGCAATATTTCAATCCTGCCGCGTGAACGACTATTCAATTTACATGAATTGCCCCGAGAAAAAATTCCTCTGGAGCGGAAATCGAACCAAGGAAAGCCAAGGTTTTTATCATGGAGATCATTTTCATGCAGACTTTGACAGATTTTGGCCCATTGAGTGATTTCATGATGATGTTATTTTTTAAATTAGGCTCGAAGGAAATAGATGATCAGCCATCGTCATAATTGTAATAACTGTAATAACTCATTAACATTACTTAAGATACTCTCCATTAATATTTATCATGTTGCATGCACATTTAGCAGAAGCTTACTTAAACTGATATTTTTATGAGAAGTAAAAAAAAATAGCAAACACTAATACAAATGAACGCTTGAACTCACTTGTTCCACGAAATATTCATTTTTCATTCAAGACTCGTTTTTCGTTCTTTTCCGAGGAGTTATAAAAAATAATTCCCAATTCTGAACCGCAGCAAAAAATTCTCCTCATTAATTTATCACGAATTAAGTCGAGGAAGCCTTTGAAAAAATAAATAACGAAAGGGAGGAGGAGGAGGAATTTACAGCGAAGACTTTAAGCGCTCGTTGATTTATGGCAACGTTGCAACTATATTTTACCTTAATGCCCCATGAAATGACGATACATTCACCAGTTTAAGACCCTCATGCGTTTAATCCCAAGATACGATACTTTTCTCAAGAACTCCATAAAAGAATAATATAATCGGTACTCCAAAAAGGAGAGTCGTAATTTTTAGACGGATTAAGTCTAAGTTTTGTAGATCTCTACGTAATGATGAACGGAGAAAAAAATCATCGGTGTAAGTTTCTATTCCTAGCCTTAATTATAAAAAAGACTCGTTTTTTTTACCAAGCACCAGTATCTTATCCACATCCAAGCTCACGCACTAACAGTATTTACCCATTTACAAACTTAATCCACTTCATTTTAAAATGAAGTGGGTCAGGGCGCTCTTGAGAATTTTCATCGGGTATCTACATAGATTTACAAGGCTCATTGGAATACGAAATAAAAAGTGAAGGATCGCATAAGTAATACAAATGAAATATTGAGAATTATAAATTCCACTAAGCGTCAATATTTGCCCAAAATGTTTCACTGGTACATTAGCAAAATAAAATTCTTGTTTGTTCGTAACATTACCAACGATGATACATAAATATGAAGTTATATCGATACATTTCAATTTCTCCTATACCTAATTTAAAAACACTGTCTGTAAGTAACCATGCTTTCCATTTATTACATCATTAACACAGCTTTCTTTCTCTCTACACCTTCCGCTCTCTTAAAGGACGCTTCAGAGGTGAAACAGGAATTAAAAGCAAACATATTTCTCATGGTGTTTGCCTACGGACTCATGCACCCGAAATGAAGGTGGAATTCGTATTCGAATTCGAGGAAAGAGTAAAGGTGACTGTTTCCTTTCGTGCGCCGAAATGAGAAATGGGTAAGGAAGCTTTGTTGCACTGCGAGAAGGGAGTAAAAGCGATGGCGTTGGACCAAAGTTGTGCGTAGCAGCTGAGCCTCCCTGTTCGTTTCTCAAGCGAGGAAAGACCAGTCTTCTTTTTAGGAGGTGGCAAGGACATTCTATACGCGGTTTTCCATCTCAGGTTTTGATGCTTTTGAACTTGCTTGCTTTAGAACGCACTTGCTCACAAACTAAACGAATTGCGCAAATGAATGGGAACAAATTTTCACATTACATCAAAGAAAATGGAATAAATTAATTAAATAATGCCTGAGACGATCTCCGCACCTAGCCTTTTATGTAAATTTATTCATCTCTGTCTACTGTTGCTTGGTTTCACAAAATGCATAATATGCTTCGGAGAAAGATAGAATGACATAAATATCTTTCATTTCGAAGGCCGATTCATCATTTCGATTATTTACGGCAGTCCTAATGCAGTGAAAAGAGTTTCCTCAGTGTATTGACCAAATACTGCATTGGTTTAACAACAATAAAAGTGACATATTTGTCGATAATAAATTAATGCGCTATTAAATCCTATGAGATCCTACGCGATGAGAGTTTTTCACAAAAGTTGTTTTATTTTATAGGTGTAAGCTCGTGTAAGTATCAAATACATATAAAACGTTTCGTTACAATGGGAACATTCCAATTCTTAAATTTTAAAAGATCGAATCAAATTCAGTAAAACTTTGTTTACATCAGTGTCGTATATAACAATTCCGATGTCATTTTTTGCTTAAAAAAAATTACTCTTAGGAATATTTATTACAAACTATTCGGTAAATTATCAAACATTGTGAAGTCTTTACAGCAATATTTAGGCGTGGTTATTAGACCAGAGCGAGATCGTAAACTAGAACAAAAGATGATGATTTTCCATAATTCGCCCACAATAAGGACACGCAAATTGTATGATTCAACGGTACTCATTCAAATTCATACGACTTCTCATGGTGATCAAATAAAACTTTCAAGGGCAGACACCCATATTTTATTGAGAAAGTACAGAAAAATACGATGAGGATCGAAATATTGGATCAAAACGCAGACGAGCTATTATAATTCCGGAAAACCTTTTGCGAAGGAAGCTCTCAAATTACAAAACGCCTCTACAACTTTCCGCCTTCATTATTTTGATAAGGCCCAAAAGAGAGGGAGAGAGAAAATAAAACAGGATAAACGAACCAGTAATCTCGATAAGTTTACGCCGGCGATGCTTCTTTCAAAGTGTAGGCTCTTACGAAGACTCGTTAAATTCCTTTTTTTTATTACGAACGACGCTTTGATCTATGTTGTGGAAGATCAAAACTCGGTGCGCCGGAGCCTCCTGGATCTTTATCTTTACGGCATCCTGTCTCTCATTTAGGTGATTGGTTGAACTTGAGGAGCGACGCATCAAAGAGACGGCGTGATTTTATGACGGAGGCTAGTATAGGGGTGTCTATATCGTACAGTGAGGGCGGAAGTTAGAAAAACATAGCAAAATATATTAGATGGGGCATAAAAAAACATAATCACAGAATAGGGTGGTTTTCCATTATTTTTTCATTGCCCAAATCGAAAGATTATTACTCCTGGAGTACGCATTTCACGCTTTTATATTTTTAAATTACGATATCTATTTTTCGCGATTAAATGAAAAGTGAAAAATTTCAAGAGCGCGAAAACGCGACGGCTAAGTATGAATGATGGGAAAAGCCCGTGTGACGTCAGTCTTGTTCCCGCTGCCGCATTGAGCGGTGACCTTGGGGCGAGGCTTTGAGCGCTGACACGATGCAGGCTGCTAGCAGGTAGCAGAGTACCCTGATAGCTGGTAGCGCTTGGCTTAAATAAGGATTATTAATACCTTATCAAACGAAGAAAACTTTCCGACCTTAGCCAGTTTTAACAGGTGATTATTAAGAGATATTTCCCTGAGCTCTGTGCCTCATGCATGCATAGTAATCTCAGACGATGTAAAACTCCTATCCTCTCGTGCAAAAACTAGGTCCATGTGACGTCACGTGGAGTGGCATCGCATGGGCGCCAATCTGGCCTATTTCAAATGAAGATAAAAGTTGACCATTACCATTAGTCTAAACCGCTATTTCTAAAACCAAATGATTTGTATATTACGAATACACTAATGGTGGGTAACGAATCGCAATCAATGCCTTTCGTTTTCTTTAATGAAGGAAACTACCCTTTTTGAGATCGTATTTCAGACAATTGAATGCCCTTAAATAAGGTCCTCGATAATGACTGCTTAATAACCAGAGGTTAAATATGTAAATAAAAATTGCATATTATATATAAAACTGAGAATGAGATAAATAAAATCATAGGATTAGCCTCTTATTAAGCGATAACACAATTTTGAACACAAAGTAGATTTTTGTCAAAATATCTTTCGAGCACAACACAAAGAATTTTAATGTAACGCTGAGATTTTTAGCCCTAACGAGGATTCATAAACATGGAAAATTAACTGACAGAAGCAGATAAGTCAGTTTCAAGAATTAGGAATGTGGTGAAACGGAAAAATGCCTAACCAACCTACGCGTTTCTCTGAAATCTATCTTATTATTTGCGTTCGTTTCTAGAAAATTCAAATCCCTAAGAAAAAGTCCTCAATAAAGACTTTTTTGAATAACTAGAGGCCGCTATTCAACATCTGTGGAACGTAACAAAGATTTTATTTTCATTTAATCAACCATCAAAAACAATTAATAATTCCTATCCATTGCGAAAATTCTGTCCCAGCACTAGTTTTTGACATAAAATCAAAGGTAATAGACACGTTCCCAACTAAATGTATACAGCAAGTTCAATTAAGTGATGTTATTTTTTTAACAATATGACAAGAAGGCAAGACAAAAAGAGGTTGTCAAATTCGAGGAAAATTTGCGTAAAAATATCAAATTATTTTGATATTTCTCAGCACATCCATAATACCATAAAAATATCTCTAAAAGAAAGCATAAGATCCAGGTTTTCACAGCAATAACTTATTATAAAGAAACAAATTCTCGCGTTCTTTTCTTTGGGCCATGTTCTCCTTTTATACGAGGGCTAAAACTGGCGTACATATTATTACCGCGGGACTTGATACTCATATTCCTTGAAAGATTTGGATTCCAGGAACCTTAAAGACAACTGTAAATTCCACCTGAAATGGAGATGTTGGCGCAAGGGATTTCCGTGTTTCATTTTGGAATAAGAACAAGCAATAAGAATGTAAACGTTGAAAATGGGTGTTAATAGAGAAGGAATACGAGGAGGAATTAGTTAGCCTGGAAATAATTATTTAGAAATCCTTCGGTGTAGTTTTTTGGTGTGGAATCCCTTCCGAGTATTTTGAAGTTGTTTATCTACTTTCCCACTATAATTACCAACTATCCTGTACCAGGCAGTATTAACAGCCGCACTACAGCTATCCATCGTGTATTTATACGCTATATAAACGTTGCATTGCAATGTTATTGAAATTGGATGTGGCTGGTAATAACTCAATTATATAACGGGAATATTATACATATTGTTAGCCCATCTAAGGTTACCGTTAGCTCGCCGAGACAGTAGGACGTAATAAAAAAATAGGGATTTGAGCAGTCCGCGGAAAACTGATAAATAGCAGATGATCATCGTACAAAATCGTAAGTACAATAGACTGCCAGGTGCAGCGATTTATCCCAAATTAAATAATTCCCACATGACACTGGTTTGTTAAATAAATCCAATTCAAGTCACAGAAACGTAATTTCGATTCAATCCCATTACAAATTTCTATTTCTTTTTCACTAAACCTTTCAATCGCACCAGTACAGGCTGTCAATCCAATTATTTGCTTTAGTTAATTTTATATACTCGAAGTTACGTTGTTCTCATGTTGTTTTTTTGTTGCACCAGACTTCCGTATATATAAATGAAACCTTAAAGTCCATTTGAAATTGGCATAAGTTTATCGCTTCCATTATTGAGCCGAATAATTTTGCATTCTTCACGTTATTTTACTAATATAAGAACGTTCTATAGATAAATCCATTCTCGGGGTTATGCAATGAAATATTTGGTGTATAACGATCATCATCATCATATGGTATTCTACCTTTCATAGGTAAGTCCAAAACACCTAAGTCGTCTCTACCTTACTCTATCCAAGGACTACTCTTTAATTTCCTTGTACTTTCTTTTCAGTCTCACTGCATCTGTTATCTCCAGCCTTCTTCTTCCTCTTCTTTTAATATGATAAGATATATGTAATATATTTTTTGACGAAAAATTTCCTCAATTTTAACTTATTGCTAACAATTTAACAATGACATATGATATTAATGTGGATAATGATATGTGTAATATATTTTGTGACGAAAAATGTTCTCAATTATAACTTATGGCCAACAATTTAAGATTTGAAAGTCAATAAAGTATTAATTATTAAAGTATTAATTTAACGATTGTGCGAAATCGCTTGTTCGGATAAGAATTTATGATCAACTCTGAATTTAGAAAAATGGAATCAATTAAGGATCCTACTCTTAATAAATTTATACCATTTTTTGCAGACAGAAGTAGGAGACAGGACCTTCTTCCCAAATTGCCCACTATCCAGTTGTCCATCCCTCTGATAACGCTCAACCCCAGCGCCCGCGTGCGGAGCAGTTTCCCATAAAAAGAAGAGACACGCTGATAAACATTCTTCCCATTTACTTGGGGATGGGATTCAGGGGCCTATTTTAGCTTTCCGAAACCTATTCGAGGAAAAGTATTCCAGGCGGCTACTTCGCTCTGAACACGATCAAGGATTCAGACCATTCATTTTATCAGCGGGGCAAAAATCATTCCGTGGTGAAAGAAGGAGAAGTAGCGATGAAGGTCGAGAAAGCGGCGATAAAAATCCTGCGCGTGGAACCGCTTTCGTGGAATGCAGCCGTGAGAGGGCCTTGTGCACCAGGCACGGGGCAATACCGATCGAAAGGAGGGGGGTAGGGATCCGAGGGGAACGAGAGAGATCCTATTGGCTGTCGCGTATTTTTTTCATCGCTCCAGCCACATAACGCGGACACGTAAAACTGAGGGCATTCCCTCAACCAAGAGTCTAAGATTGGTCATTCAATGAATACGATGAAATAAATTTAGATGGATTTATAAATCTCGTAGGCGAATTAATTCGATATTAGGATAAGTCGTGGACAAGCACAGCAGATGGAAACATCAGGACCAGGGTTCCAAGCCCTAATTGAGCGGCTGACCCATTTATCCGAAGCATTCCGTATCTGTGTATTCCTAGAATTCGTATTAAATGTGAGAAAGGAGAATAATTGAGAACTGTAACGCAAATGTTCCAATTTCATGTGCACCATGAACTTCGCCATGAAAATTTCATTTTGCTTAGATGAGATTCAAACCCGGGTCTCTCAATTTAATGTGAGGTGTGTTACCAGTTACAAAAACAAGCCAGCTTCTTCCTAAGACCAGTGGCGCCAACTCCATGGGGCCTGAGGGGGCCCGAGCCCCCTCGAAAATTAGTTATGGGTGTGAGGAAAAAATGTGTCAGGCTTGTCGATTTTCCCTGAAGTGTTCATATATCGAAATTCGAGTTATCAGGGTTCTAATGCTGATCATATGACTCTTCTAAAATGCTTAAAAAACTTAAAACTCACAACTTACAAAATTTCCTGGGGCAAGATCCCTGATTTGGGCCCCCCAATATTTTTTGTAAGTCGGCATCCCTGCCAAGGAAAACCTCTAGTTACAACACCTAATTGGGTAAAGTCAGTCTGTGATTCGCCTTTTAAGGAGATAGCTTGGTGGTGTAACTGGTAGCTTTGTTAGCACTGGAGACTTCACAGTAAATTTATTATCTTAACAAAAGGCGTCACCTTAATTATCTTGACAAAAGGCTCATTTGCATTTCTTTTCAAAGGCACAGCTTTTACAACAGTTAATGGCTAATTCAAGAGTATTACAGTGGTGAAATTATTGAAAATGGTGAGTCAGTTCAGGAAAAAAAAGGAAAGAAATATTAATCGCAGCATCATTTATAAAAATGAATGTCAGCGTTAGCCTTTACTTGTGCTTTGCGATTTACAAGATGTAAACACATTTTAAAGTACGAGATTAGTAGTTTTGTCCAACACTAATTTCCAAGTGTATTATTTATTTCTCGCTTTCTTTATTTTCCCATTCCAGCATGATACAAAAGTGAAATCGTCTATAAATGATTTTAAAATCTACACTTGCGATTAGTGCAAACTGCCTGGGGTAACCGATCAAATATCAATTGAAAAAAACTAAGGGAGTATTTGAAACCTACATTTCTCACGTGCATGAAATATTAACATGCTATAAACCACCCCTAGGAGTCGTGTTTCACTTCAAAAAGTTTTTAACCAGCGTATGGAGATTTCAATCACACCCCTTAGCTTCGGAGATGAACGATAAATCTGAATGTGTCCTCTTTCGCGAGAAGAAGTCACCTATATGATTCCATATTCTGCCTGGCGGAAAAATAGGTCGACCTGGAAATGAATTGAACTGCGGCTGGACGATTAAGCTCACGTATTATATCTTGCAAATGTTCATTTAGTATTTTTAACCTGCGCGTTTATCTATTGATTTTCTAATGATTTCAATTCACATATGAGGCGATTCTATACCATCAAATGTAATTTAATTCCCCGCACCCTTAAAATAATTTTTATTCTCAGACCTAGTCATAAAAAGCATTTTATTCTCAGCTATTGAGGTGGCCTTAAGATTAAATTTTCCTTCTCCATTTGTGAGTCCTAGAAGAAGTAAATAATTATTTTTTCCTGAAGAGTGTACGAGGTGCCAAGTTTCACTACTACTCACCACGCACGCATTTTTAGAAAGAATAAAGAAAAGCAATCATGCCATTTCTTATGCTGAAATAAAAACAAATTATTCAGGTCCAAATGAAGTCATGCATAGTTGCAACTATCACAGACTTTCCTTCACACACTCAAAAAATATAGTTTCTACAAACATAGTCGAAAGAACTATCACTATTTTAATGAAATACCTCAAAGTATCTCGCCATCGAGTAGGGTTTTGCGATGGTATATTCACAAAATGAAGTATCTAGACTTATTTCTATGATTACAGTTTCTCTCAAAACTGCAAATATTTCATTTCAAGTGAAGATATTTGATTCCCTTACTACAGAGTAAGCAGTATTCTGGAGTTAGAGAGCGAGTAACATTTTAAGCACACCTAATGATTGCCATTGGCAGAGTTGATAGTAATCTTTTGCCGTTTTTTTTTAAATGCTCACAAATTTTGCTAAAAAATAAATCATGACCATGTATGATAAATGACAACACGTAGAATCTGTTTGCTGTATGAACATTTCAATACCCCTTTCCGTATAGCATTCGATTTAACATACTCCTCTTCATATAACTGACATTCCCTCCGCCTCCTTAGCAGTTTCATCTGACGGCTCAAAGGTCGCCACTAAAACCCCGATCGCCCTACTATTGCCCCGGCACTGAGCTCTGGGTATCATATCTCGAGAATAGGAGGAACGTCTCAGGAGTCCCTCACAGGGATTTTCTTAAAGGCTAGTCCGTAAAATGAAAGCTGTTCAAAGTGACCAATGGCCTAAGGAGGATTTCACGATGATCCAAATTCCTTTTTTTTATGAAAGGCCAGCTCTCTTTGATGGAAGAGAAAGTGGCACCCTACTCGGTTATCGCGAAATCTCGAATTCAACACGTGGCCGAGAGAGCTTCCTACCCACGTTAAGACCGAGCCCAGAATTCATTCGCGTCCCTACACCAGCTTTACCTCTAGTTCATGGGGTCATGGGAAAAGAATAGAAACGAAGAAACCATTACACACTCTAAAAGGAATTCAAAATTCCGATGAAAGCATGAAAAACGCAATATTATAGAATAGATCCCCTTGGTGATGATTGGTGTGCAACAGACATTTTCATTACTAGGGAATAACAAGGTTGTCTTCAAAGTAAAAACGTGCAACGTTAGAATCATCAAATAAAGGAATTTTACCCTCGAACAAAGTTATCGAAATATTGTGAAATGAGTACTGAGAAAAATATTTGGGCTCGATTATACTTAGATAATTCGAACTGAAGGATAAAGTAAAAACGGAAAATTCCTGATTTTACGCGAGATGTACCAACACTATGAAGAGAAGTGGACCGCAATTTTTCACGATGAACACTGGAGAATGCACTATTTTTTACTTGAGAGTACACTGTTGTTCAACATTCTAGGTTGAAGTACTTACCAAAGAGCGTGAAAACTCCTTTGGTCAGTCCAAGTTCGTTTTTGGCGATGCAGTGATATCGGCCGAAGTCAGCTGGGCCCACTCTCGTTATGTTCATTTGCATTTTGACCTGAAAAAGTGACAATGACATGAAATTAGATTACAGACAAAATATTCCATCATAAACCAGAACGCACTCTAATAAATAGGTAGGTTGAAAGAATTCTTCGGTTTGAAATCCCGTGAGTTATTTATTATTTACATTATTCTTCTTCCATTTTCATTATTTTCAAATAATATCAAATTTTGGGCTATCCAGAACGACAAGTTTTGCAGCTACACTATTAGTTGATTATTGTATCTAACTTCCATTTAAAAAAATTCAGAAATTGTTAACACATAAGTTTCGAAATAATCAATTATACCTTAAGGTAGGTATGCATATTTTTCTTTTTGAAAATTTCTCCGCTTAAATCCATAGACATCGTCGTGGAAATGAAACAGTTGGAGGGATTATACTACCAAATACTATGTTTTATTTATAGTCCAATAGAGTGGGACAAGGGCTCTCATTGAGTTTTACCCTTGAGCTCCGAATAATGTCGCCACTACAGCCGTTTGATGTTTCAACTTCAATTCTCTGCCAAAAACGTACTTCTCGGCCGACGCCATTGACTTTTCAAACTCATGTTATCTGTATAACTAGAGTAGGGAGCGTATTTTAGTCTAGAGCGTAATATTACGTTGATCAAAACTCTACGAAGTTTCACGATAAAGTAATATTACGTCATTAGCACTCAAAGTGTCTATTAAGTTTTTTTTTATCCTTAAAAGCGCAATAGAAATCGCTCGGCTCACTCTTTCTGCACCGAACCGCTGATAATCTCCACATCCCCCGCTGTAAATTATTCAACCGATTATTTTCAGCAGGATTATTTCCTTCAACTTGGAAAACTATCGTTGTTACTCCCATTTTAAAATCCGGCTTAAAAGATGATGTAAGTAACTATTTCCCTGTATCTCTCCTCCCTATTCTTTCTATTTTATTCGAACGTGGTATTCATTACCGACTTCTATCATTTACTACCGCTTACATCTCACCCCAGCAGCATGGCTTCCTTCCAGCTAGCTCCTGTGTTACCTATCTATCCATCCTGCATCAGCATATCACCGCTACTTTCGAAGCCTCTTCTCAATTGGACGTTTGCTACATTGGCTTTGCGAAAGCCTTCGACTCCGTCAATCACAACCTTCTTATCCACGAACTGTCTCATCGCTACAATATCCAAGGAACATTTACTCTTTCTTATCTTTACTATCACATTTCCTAGACGACCGCACTCAGCCAGCTGTTCTTGACGGAGCGTCTTCTTCAAGCATTCCCATCCTTTCAGGCGTCCCCCAAGGCAGCGTTCTCGGACCACTTCTCTTTTCCCTCTTCATTGACGAAATTACGAGCTGTGCACTTTCCAACGCATGCGGAATTCTCCTCTTTGCAAATGATTGCAAAATATTCACATGAGTTGAGAATACTTCTGACTCTCAGTCTTTGCAGTCTTCCCTTCATTCCCTCGAGGCCTGGTGCCTTCAGTGGCAACTCAAAATTAACAGAAGCAAACCGAAACCTTTTTCTTTAAAACGCCCCGTCACTCCTTATAAATACATTATTTTTTAAAGAAATTGTTCATCTTCAAACTTCATCAATGACCTGGGTGTTACTTTCGACCCCAAACTAACTTTTCTTCCGCACCTCAACAAAATGAAATCCAAGGACATGTCAGTCGTGGGAGTAGTTTATCGACTCACCACTGTTACCGACCCTATCGCCATGAGAACTATTTTCACCGGTTGCGTTCTCCCAATCCTCGAGTACTGCTCCGTTATTTACTCCACTGCCTATCCCTCCAACCTTACAATTCTTGAACTCACTTGGCCCCGTTGATTTCTTTATTTCAGTAGTCCGACACCGTGTTCCTCACCTCCGTAATTCCTCTCGTTCTGAAGTAATGTCTGCCCTATCATTGATCCCACAATTCTCCCGTAGGAATTTTCATGATCTTTCCTTCATTTACACTGCTTTAATGGCAAGTTCCGATCCTCAGAAATATTGCCTTTCTTTTCACTCCACATTCCCACCCGCTCCTTCCGTAATAACCACCTACTACACCAACCTAAATTCCGTCTTTCTCTCTCTCAGAGATCACTTTTTTACAGACTCTCTTTCAATACCATTTCGACTACTCACCTTTCTCAACTCTTTCAATGCCCATCAGATCATTCAATAGGCAGCTTCGCAAATCCATCTTCTGAATCTTTTTTCTTTCATATCCTTTTTATAGTTTTTTTTATAGTTTATATTTGTTAAAGCTGCAGATTGGAAGTTATCTATTCAATGTAAAGGCCATTTTGGCTGTTTTTGAATGATTTAATATATAAATAAAAATAAATCTATTCAATGTAAAGGCCATTTTGGCTGTTTTTGAATGACTTAATACATAAATAAAAATAAATCTATTCAATGTAAAGGCCATTTTGGCTGTTTTTGAATGATTCAATATATAAATAAAAATAAACAAATAAGGAAAGAAAGAAACCGCCTCCAGCGTGCGATGAGGTTTCACCTTGTAATGCTCGTATTCCTCGTTTTTGATGCGGAACTTGTCTCCTGCGTCCACGATTCGTCCGTCCGCGCGCTCCCAATATTTGACGGCCTCCGGAAACGCCTCCACCTCGCACTCGAGCTTGGCCACTGTGCCGTTGGCGGCGCCCACCATCTGGTTGTGGATGCGAATCAGCGGAGGGACTGCAAAAGAGACACACAACAGGAATGAGAGAGGCATGCCAGAGTAGGGTGGTCCTTATTTTTAAAGTTTTATAATTTATTTTGGGACGACCCCCAGTTTTGTTCCATTTGGTGAGAAAATAAATCATGAAAATCATTATTGCGATCGGATACCGGGAAAACGTGCCGCATCGCACTTTAAGTTTTGAAATGTTGGTATTTTTGGGTGTTTTTCGGACATAAGTGAAGATGATGTCACTCTCGGGTTTTTATAACACGTTTTTGTCTTCTACAAAGACTCATTAGACATTTGCAGAGTATCACCTCAAATTTCTTTCATTTCTTTCTTTTGGTTACCGAGACATCGCACCGAGAGTGAGCGCGCGCCACCCTAGTCAGACGATTCGGGTGGCATACTCTCAATATTTGTTGATCATTCTCACTCAACGTAAAAGCAATTAATTCTTCAGATAAACAGTAAACTTCGTCAATATAACCTGGAATGCTATATTTATCTCTGTTTATTTCCAAAACGGGCTTAGCCACAGCCCAATGAACATCTTATCATTCGGTGTTACAACCGGAAGGATCACGCCGAGGAACATTTATTTTGATTTCATTTCATTTTAACGATTCTTATATAGAGGCCGCTATAAACTGTGAATGGCAGTGCGAATGATCATGGGGAATCGTTCGCGGGATCATGCGAGCAAAAATAATACACGTTCTAATTTTCATTGACTGACTATGCGCATGATGGTCCATTCGCAAATTTTTCCGTTATGCATGGCGTGTCGAACCGCGAACCTTTGAATTTGCAGACCAATAAACTATTCAGGTTCACCATCAGCATAAATTGTCACGAAAATCAAGGAACTTTGATGGCGTAACTCACGATTCTCTGATCGCAGCGAAGGCACAAATGAAATTGCCATCCCGTCCAAATAGTTTACATAAACAAAGATTTGTTGCATATTTATTTGCGTGTCGGCTATAACAGCGGCTTGTGTCTAAAGGAGAACTTAAATCTAAGAACTTGACAATGGAAAACAGGCACACTTATATAAAGTCTAGAAACGTTAATTAATTGTAATTTAATAATTTTTTGTTTTTGTTTTTCGCGACCTAAAATTCGTATAAGAATTATAATATCTAAAGCATGTCTTACATGATGTTTGGCACGATTTGGTGGAAGTTCTTAATATTATTAAAATAAGACATTGCAATATTTCCACTGAGTTTCTGAGAATCTTAGTGGAAATATTGCAATATCTTATCCTGAGAAACTCAGTGGAAATATTGCAATGTCTTATTTTAATAATAACATTAAAATAGGGAAGCAAAAACTAACAGAGGTGGATGAATTCGGTTATTTGGGAAGCAAGATAATTAGTGACGGGAGAAGTACGAAAGGAATTATCAGCAGAATTGCTCAGTCGAAGAGAGCATTCCACCAAAAGAGAGACCTGCTTACAGCGGGGAACTTAAATATGGAAGTAAAGAAACAATTTATAAGAACCTACATTTGGAGTATTCTCCTATGCGGAAGTGAGGCATGGACAATGACCGCAGCGGAGAAAGCAAGGATAGAGGCCTTCGAAATGTGGTGCTACAGAAGAATGATGAAAATCAAATATATCGACCGAGTTAGTAACAAGGAAGTCCTAAGAAGAGTAGGAGAGAATAGCAGCCTCATGAAAACCTTAACAAGAAGACGGAACACATGATGGCCTGGTGAAGACAATCGTCGATGAACAAGTGGAAGGTAAGAACGGAAAAGGAGAACCTCGAACGAAATATATGGAACAAGTAAAGAAGGAAGTGATAGAGAAGAAATACGTAGTTGTGAAAAGATTAGCTGATAGGAGAACTGAGGGGAGAGCTGCGTCAAACCAATCCTAGGATTGTTGACCAGTGATGATGAATTTAAAGCATGAAAATCGTGGAATCTGATAGTCGAGACTCGTCCAAATGATGCATGTGGAAAAAATACAGGCATGCCATGATGTAAAATAAAGTCCCAACGAAATAAATTTGTCTAATAATTCTAATTGTTTCGTGATTTACAATTTCTTACACGGACTTACTCGGTCGATCCATTTTATCTTCATCATTCTGCGGTAGCATCACATTTCGAATGCTTCCACTCTTGACTTCTCTGCTGTTGTCAAAGTACAATAAAATGCGCAAGGGAACTAGAGACAGGAAAGGGTCACAATTTGGAATAAAAACCGTTGCGTTCCGGGATAAATTGTGGGGAGAAGTAGCAGTCACTGCTTTCACTGCTTCGTGCTTTTGAGTTTGAGTCGAAGCGGAGGGAATGAAAATGCTGTAATTTAAGGAAATTGGGGCGTTTTGACCCGAATAAAGAAATCTGAGGGAAATGAATTACATCTCCTCTCGTACGCGAGAGAAAATGCAAGTTGGGACCCCGCTCCACCAATATTTTCGCTTCGCGCCCCAAGTCCACTTCTGTTATTTTCTTAAGTCTTCGTCTCGCGCTCCCCTAGCGGAGAAGTGGATAGTTAAACCCTCCGCAAGAACGGCTGGCCTGGGACTTGACTCCACCGCCTCCTTAATAATTCAAAATATCTCCTCCTTCGCGTTGTAGCTCTCCCAGGTCGACGATTATTCTCATCTCAAGCTGTTTGCAGGGACAGTGATATCCATTGGAGCGTACGATGAAATAAATACCAGAAAACTATGCGAAAGAATAAAGTGCGAGGGAAATTGAGTCCCACTTCTGTTTAAAATGCAATTTCTGACTTTTACAGATAGGTGACATTAACCGTAATGATATTACGAACAAAAAAATCTTTTATAGAGCAACGCTATTCTCGTGAAATTAAAAGAATAAAATTATCTTTCTCTGAGGCAGACAGACATATCATACTAAATTGTTTCATTTTCGACGAAAACCTTTGGACGACTGCAGTTTCATTATGCTTCAGGTATTATTGAATGTTATGAAAATTAATTTTGATGTGTCACCAATTTGTATTGAAGATAAAAGAAATATTTCGTTATTCTAACGATTTATTGACTAAAATACAAGATCACAATTAAATAACTATTTGTATTATGTAACACTACTGACGGTGTAAGAGCTAAGAAACTAAGCCAAATATTTTATTCATCTTATTGTATCCCAAAGCCGAACAATTTATTTTATTTAAGAATCTTGTAGCTTTATGTCATTTTAGTAGCCTAGTGAAAAGCTATATTTGCAACACATAAATCACTATTTGGAAAATATTTATCGAGGCAAATTTTACAAGGTATTATTCTTAATCAATATTTTGTATTTCTGTGCATATGAAATGATAAAATGTTGATGAAGTCATGAGCTCGTTTATAAAATCGGATTTTAAATTATAAAAGAATTATGATTTTTTAAATTTACATTTTTTAGAGTTTATGACTATAAGTATTTCAATGAGTTAAAGCTGACTACGTTACATTTTTATTGAGATGCTTATAAATTTAAAATTATTGTGAAATACAGCCCAATGTTTTCCGCAGCGTACGAAGCAATTTATAACAGAGCTCTTGTAGGCCTCAGAAAAAATAATTAAATCTTTTTATCACGAGAAAAACGCTATTTTGTAAAAGGCGTTTTTTAATGTGAGTAATATTATTTTCTACCTTTTATTTCGCGAGAAAAAAGTTGTTTGTAATAGATTTTTTTGCATTAAAACATGCAGGCAATCATGCGACATTTAATTTGGAGTTACCATCCACAGAAATTAGAATTTAATCCAATTTCACCTTTAGCCATTTTATTTTGAATTAAATTTTAATCGCCGATTGGGCTTTTCTAAAAAAAAAAATACGTTCCGAAATTTTTTTGTTCAACAACGCTCACATTTATTTACAAATTAGTGGTTAAAAATATTCTTCAGGAAGCTTTGATTTTTTTGGCGATCACAGCATCGCCATTGGATTGTCACTTCAGAAAATACCTCCGTATTTAATTTATAGTCATGAGCATCACTCGAGTTACTGTTTTGATCATGTTAGAAGTGTAAGAAAATCAAACTGCCATAAAGTTCTAAGCTATCCTGAAGCGTTTAACGCTCTAGCTAAAATGGAAGTGGTCGATAAATCGATTGAACAATTTTGACCCAACAGATAGTCGGAAAGACACACCTCGTATAGGACGCCTTATATTTTATTCCTCGATGACGGTTCCGCGAACGTAAAAATAGAGTGGAGTTTTACAACGAAGCACTGTAATCCCTTATTTGAAATTTTAAAATCTAGTCACGGTGGTATTCTAACGGAGTCAACTGCAATCCACAAATAGTGCGAAAATTCCACAGACGAAATACACGACCGGGATTCGAAAGCGTATTCCCCGATTTCCTGACCATTGCTTTAGCCAGTTAAGCTAGCAAGGTATCATTTCTTTCCATAGAAATTTGTGGACTATACCGGACAAGATGGCCTGGACTGCTGACCATATACTGCGACAAGCAGTCCAATCCGTGTGCAGAGTTGGAGAGCAAAGCCCGAACCTTGTACACCAAGAGGTGTTCGCTCTAGACTAATTATAGTACACCGGGATAAGGATGGCGATAATGAATTTGAAACCATGATAATAATAATAGTGATTTAATTTTACCCCGTAACAACAGTGCTGATTAGCCAAATTGCCAAAATATTAGTTAATGAATTTAATTCTCTTTATTGAGCGAACTCCACATATGGACCAGAATCAAAATCTTCCTCGGAAAAATATTCCCCAGGAACGAGCATCAAACCGCGTACCCTCAGCTTCCAGATCACAACCCACCCCAAATCCCAGTTCAATGCATACGAATTGCACCCCCACCCAAGCGGCGGGAAATATTACGCACAAATTGACCCGAATTTTGAATAAAATTAATCATACTCTCCAAAGCAAATTTCTAGAGGTTTAAACAAGAATCCGAAAGAGTTAAAAATGAGCCGCTCCTACAATTCATGCCCCAAAAAAATGTTCCAGAGCCTGGCATCTTTCAATTTAATTTATGTATATGATCTATTGTTAACATAAGCATTTCTGTTGATTCTCAGTGAAACATTAACAAGATTATAATGGATGTAAGACGTTTTAACCCGTTAACGCCTAGCGGTACCAAATGGTACCGGCTGATAGTGCAGCACTAAACGTAACTTTTTGTTATTCATCGTAATTTATTAGGGCCTTTGAGAGTTTTGAATTGATAAGAATATTTTTAATGACATTTTTCTGAAAAGTTTGGTATTTTAAAGCCGTAATTAACGCATTTAGAGTCGTTTGGAATGCATGAATTACCAACTAGCCCAAAAAAAAACGGATTTTTTAGACCAAGCATCTCGATTTTCTTTACTTACGCCTTATGTACTGTTAATACGAATTTAAGTATACCGGGACTAGCCACGGTGATAACTTTTACGGGAGTCACCCGCAATGCACAATTGTGCGGAAAATCCACAGAGAGGCTAAAGCACTCGGCCGGAAATCGAGGGATCCGGGTTCGAATCCCGGCCAAGGCGAATGATTTTTTCTCTGTGGATTTTCCGCACTACTGTTAATACATAGGTTTAATTATGAAATTATGGTTGTTATAACATGGACATCTCATATAAAGTATGGTTATTTGATATGAGCCTAATATTTGGGATGTAATGATGCAAAACATTTTAGTGGTACCACATGGTACCGCTATAAGTGGTAAGTTACCATAAGGCGTAATTGTTTGTGGTAGAAGAATAAATTTTGCGCCTAATGACTCCGAATTTCATTGATATTTAGATACATGATCACCACAAAAATCGCAGAAACTTTTTAATTCAGGCGTTACCGGGTTAATATAAAAATTGAGCCTTAAAATAATTGTTTTTAATAATAATAAATGTACTCATTATAGCTTGAAAAACTCCGCAATTGTTGATACATATTGTTGAGTGGTTGCTGGAAGCAGGAGAGTGGGGTTCGAAAGTGAAATTCCGGAATTCCAAACTCGATCACACGCAAAATAAACGCTCTCATCGCACGCACGCTATCATCTACGTAGGTACTCGTAGAATTTGTAACTCTATAAGCTGCTTAAAGACTTAAGACTCTCAGGAGTTGTTTTGGCCAGCATAACACGTAAACTTACAACATACGATATATATAACCTGGAAACATGGCAAAATAGGAAGTGGTCGGAAACTTTCCTCGTGTATACATCGTTGCGCGGTGGAATCACCGCCATCTCTCGGGACGGAAATAAATTTCGCAGCCTCTAGATGAGGATATACATTGTCCCTTTCCCTTGTAGCAGGATTAAAAATAAAATCACACCATCGTTGCTTCCCTTATGAACAGCAAAACAGTCCCGATAAAGACTTACGGGGACGCATCACTCTCGCTTATGTTGGATTAAACGCCGAAATTTTCAAAAGGCTTTACGCGTGTTCAAGGTCTTGAAGCGAGAAAACCCCACGAATCCCATTTGCATGAAAATTTTACAAGTGATGTACTTACAGGAAAAAGACCGTGCGTGATTTTGAAACATTGATGATGTTTGGCCAACTGTATCTCAGCAACGGATCAAATTTATGTAAAAGGTCATATAAATCCATAATTTGTAACAACTTTTGAGAATAAACGCTAAGATTTATGTCTCTATCTTAAGAAAGTCATTTTGGACTTTGTCCGGCGGTTTTCGATTTTGTACCACTGTGCGAGGAGTAGTTTCCATAATAATGGCCAGAGCCTCTTCGCTCTAAAAACACGTTATAGTATGGATTCCCTTTTGAATGAATGAAATATTATTGTCATGAAAACTTTAAATTAATTATGTCTGCTGCCATATAAAATACCGGCCCCTGTTATAAAATATATTTATAAATAACATTTCCCGGAAACTGTTACTTAAAAATTCGATAATATCCGATAATAGAAGGCTCTTATGGCAATTATTCTCTTCTCGTAAATACGTAGTCTTTATCTAGGTTACGTAAGTCTTTATTGCACAAAAAATTATTTATTAAAGATAATATACATTCGTCTTTATCTCACAAAGGGGGGCAAATAATGCCATCAGGCCCTCTCTAACATTGTTATTGTACACTGAAACCCATTTATATCATTGTCTTAATACTTAATACGTAGAAAGTAGACCCACGCGGGGTTGGAAGCCGCGACCTATTGAATGGCAGGTAAATACTTTACCCTGCCACAACAGTGCCCGACTTTAGGGCAGAAGACGACTCATTTGAGTTTTAAATATGAAAGATAATTAAAATAAAAAGCGGGAACCTCAAACACGACGTTCTGGGTTAATAGCTGATTGAGTTATATGAACTCGAAACCGTTCTATGTGAAAAAGATATATTAGTAGAGCCAACCTGCTGTGAAACTGTTTTATGGAAAACAATATTCCAAAACTAAACTGCATATTATGCCTCCTTTCTTCGATTGAAACCAAATATTCAATACTAGTCAACTGATGCAAACATGATTTTTAACCACCCTTCATATTACAGCATTTATATAGGCATTATTTTATGATGAAAATGGGACAGAGGGTTTAAATGATAGAATTAACTTATTCCAAATGGTGGTTTAGTAGCATTTGGAATTGGAAAACGCGTCAGGAATTGTTCGTTATAGAATATAACGAAGTAGACTATTCGAATAACAAAAGGAAGTAAAAGTATTAAATAAAGTTAGAAAATTTTATTAATAAACATTTTAACAAAATAATGGTAATCGTGAAACAAAAACAGGCGAATTTTCCCATTATATCCATTTTTTTTGTGGCAAATTTGTGGTGCTTGCTTACTCCCGGAAAATTGAAATGGACACTTTATGATAACACATAGATTTATTTCCGGCCTGGGTTTCGATTAAGACCTGATAATGTATAACGTGAAGAAAATCGGAAATAAATTGTTTGAGATTTTTAGTAGCATCAGCAAGGATAATGCAGAAATAACTAAAAAGATATTCAAAGAATACCTAGCAGTCATTGCCAGGTATTTCGGTACAGCGTGAATCCCGAAACAGATGCGACGCGGAAATTGTTGAAAATCAACTCGGAATAGGGAAAAACAGTAATATTAACCCATTCGAATCTTAATTTTTTTACGGAAATTTCTAAACTAAATGCCTTTTATATTTTTCCAAGGGTTTTTATTCACCTATTATTTTATAGAAAAATGAAATTTTGCGTCAAGATACATAGAATTTTTGAGGGATAATTTTAGTTTTTTCACACATGAGGGATAATTTGAGGGATAGTTTTTTCACACATGATATTTAGTTTTAAGGTAATATTCATTCAGTAAACAATTTCCAAATGCGAAAACAACAAAGACGCTACCGGCAGTTCGCCGGCTCTTTACCTTAAGGAAATTTGTATCAAACCGGCAAATCGCCGTCTATTTACCCGAATGGGTTAAGACTATAACGGAGCCATAACGAAATAATGACTCGCTCAGAGGAGTAAATAATGCACTGGACTGCGGTTTACTGCAGCTTTGAATGTAACCACAATCCGCGGAGATATCCGCGACTCTGTCTCACTCGTTGCCAGTCGGGAAACGGCTGCGAGACGGAAAACGCAGCGGAAAAGAGTAAAAAATTCAGTCTGGGAAGACTAGCACCCAGACTTGTTTAACGACGCCTACGAGCGTCCAAACAGGCAGATAAGTTGCATGAAAACTGTGGACTGAGGAGAGGGGATTCATACTTTGGTCTGGGTGCAGATGGTGCCGCGCAGAGAGAGGAGCGGGCGCGTCTTTCAATCTGGGCGGTGCGGTGGCGAGGCGGGGAAAAGCAGACGCGGAGTGAATTACGCCCATTGCGGAGAGAGCTTGCGTCGAGAGACGACAATTGGACCAGGGAGACAGACACGCCCCTGCGGCAACGCGAAAATTCCTTCCATGGACCTCAGCGAGGTGCACTGGTGCCAAATAGGGTGGTTTCCTATTATTTTTTATTGCCTACATCGAAATATTATTACTCCTGGAGTACGTATTTCACGCTTTTAGATTTTTAAATGACGATATCTATTTATCGCGATTAAATGAAAAGTGAAAAATTTCAATTGCGCGAAAACGCGATGGCTAAGTATGAATGCCGGGAAAACTCCGTGTGACGTCGTTCTGGTTCCCGCTGCCGCAAGTGAGGTGACCTTGGGGCGAGGCTATGAGAAAAATTTTGCATTTTATTTTTAAGTACCTACTCTCAGACACATTAACCATCTGATGAGGGGAGCAGGAAAAAGTTAATGGCTCTGAAAATTGTAAGTGCGTATTCATAATTATTAAATATAAACAATTGCATAAAAAATACATTTTTTTTATTTTTTCGGATAGCGATAACGATGCAAAAAATATTTTACTTCATGTCTGCACAAAATCTGAAGTGGCTCTAAATTGAAGCACCCTGTGTGGTTTATATGCCTACGATTAAAGCATAGTATAGGGACGGAATAGCGAGGACACATATGCTGTGTCGTACACGCTTGAGGGGTTAATCAACGTAATATTTAACTAGCCATGAAAAAGGGCAGTCAAGCGAGGGTGAATGGTATTCTTCACGATTTTCACGTTATGAATGAAAATTAGAGTAAGTTATTGAAAGACAATGGTAGAAATATTTTTTATGAAGACTTGATGAGTGCATATCATCGGAATGTGTAAAAAGGTTTTATAGCCGTGGAGCAAATACTTTTCTCCGAAAAAAAGTAGCAGAGAAATGCAGCAGAGCTATTTAGGAATATATCTGGGAGAGAACGGAGTACGCCCAGGGGAAACGGTTAATTTAGGGATGTCACTCACGGGAGGCGAAATCCGTGAATTAATCCTTTGGAGCCAGGTGCGCTACCAGATCAAACCTTAAATTTACCTTCAGAGTGACCTAGTTTCGCCGATTAGCTGCGAGAGATTAGCCAATAAATAAATTAAAGTGGCAGAGTGATTTTATAACTATTTTTCATCTGTTACGCATCAGCCAGTGAAGTAATGAAATAATGTATAACTATTAACCTAATTATTTATTCAACACCAAGGAAAACATCGAAAAATTAAGAGAAGCGTTGGAGATAGACATAAATAAAGATTTCCAGGAAGAGCTACTGATTTTCTGAATAAACAGGGAGGAAAGTTAAAAAATTATGCTTTTTCATGATATGCTGGAACTAGGAAAACAAAATATGCATTCATAGATAGTCCATATATCAATTAATATGCCATTCGTGAAAATTAAAGAGTGAGTGAGGAATTTAAGAGTGCATATCATCGTAATATGTAAAAAGGTTTAATGGTCCCTGAGCAAATGCTTTTCATAGAATATTAATGGCGGATAAATTCTGATAAGAACCCATTTAATAATATCGGAAATCGTACAGGTAGGCAAATCGGAGTAAGCCACTACGTTCAGGGGATACAATTAATTTACGGATGTCAATCACGGAGGGTGTCATATGCCTTACCAATTTGCAGACACACCTAAAATTAGATATGAATCTGACTACAAGAAGCAGGTAAACGTAAGGTTCTAAAAGCTAAAAAAAATAAATAAAAAGCTAAGCCTTTTAATTCATTAAGTTGCAATAAATTTTGTGTCTCAATTAAATGTTGGTACTTTCATGGATATTAAAATACATAAATAATTTTGACAACAATATCGTTCAGTTAATAGTGCAACATAGTTGACTTTAAAACGAGACAATTTCTCCCGATTTAAAGCTTTTTTGGCTCTAAGAAGGATTTCCGGAATGAAGAGGGTGGGATGTTTAAAAGGTAACCTATTTCATAATATATTGGAACTAGGAAAACAAAATATATATTTATACATTGGGCAGGGAAAAGTATCATTTATTCTCTAGGTGAAGCTATGCGCTATATCATCATCATCACTGGTCAACAATCCTAGGATTGGTTTGACGCAGCTCTCCACTCAATTCTCCTATCGGCTAATATTTTCACACCTACGTATTTCTTCTCTTTCACATCTCTCTTTACTTGTTCCATATGTTTGGTTCGAGGCAGGGGTGCCGACTTATAAAAAAATATTGGGGGGGGGGCCCAAACCGGGGACCTAGTCCCGGTAAATTTTTAAGTAGTGAATTTTAAGTTTTTAAGCATTTTAGAAGAGTCATGTGATCAACATTAGAACCCTGATCACTCGAATCACGATATCTGGACACTCCGGGGAAAATCGACAAGCCTTACACAATTTTTCTTCACATCTGTAACGAATTTTTGGGGGGGCTCAGGCCTCCTCAGGCCCCACGGAGTCGGCGCCACTGGTTCGAGGCCATCCTTTTCCGTTCTTGCCTTCCACTTGTCCTTCGATGGTTGTCTTCATCAGGCCATCATGTCTCAAGATGTGGCCTATAAGGTTGTTCCGTCTTCTTATTAAGGTTTTCATGAGGCTTCTCTTCTCTCCTACCCTTCTTAGGACTTCCTCGTTACTAACTCGGTCGATCCATTTGATTTTCATCATTCTTCTGTAGCACCACACTTTGAAGGCCTCTATCCTTGCTTTCTCCGCTGCGGTCATTGTCCATGCCTCACTTCCGCATAGGAGCATACTCCAAATGTAGGTTCTTATAAATTGTTTCTTTACTTCCATATTTAAGTTCCCCGCTGTAAGCAGGTCTCTCTTTTGGTGGAATACTCTCTTCGACTGAGCAATTCCGCTGATAATTTCTTTCGTACTTCTCCCGTCACTAATTATCTAGCATATGTAAGTAATATTCCGATATAAATGAAGCTGGATAGTCTGGAGAAGATTTGCTGCTGAAGCGCAATATGTTCCAGGCATTAGATAAGCAGGGCAGGCATGCCTCTTGCGGATAGAAGAAGACAGAATGGGATACGGTCCAGTTTGGGAGACAATGGTTTCCCAAACTGGACCGTAGATTTCCTGGCTTATGCATTTGAAAAGCTTGTTATCAAGTCGGAGAACGTAACTGTCTTCTAGTGCGAAAGATTCCTAACATTTACTAGGAGGAAAAGAAGAAACGACGCATATGTCATCTTTTGGGAAATTGCAAAGTGTACCTTAAAAAATGTGCGTCATCTACTGACGGCTACAAAAAATAGTCTCGCAGCAATGAAAATGGTAGGGATTGTTTACCGTATTTTCAACGTTTCTCATAGCGATAAGCATAATAAAAACGTAAAATAATGCTAGAAAAGAAACATCTTTTTGAAAAAAGACTCCGACAATATTCTTTAAAATATCGTTGAAATTTCGATAAAAATAACATTTTGGCTCGCAAAAGGAATAATTTTCGTTATTAGCAAATGAACGTACCATCTATTGTGGAAAAACGTTTTCACAAGTAAGTGGAAGTTATTTGTTTCGAATTGCGCGGCCCTTAACTAGTGATTAATATCAAAGCAAGTAATAGGGTAGTTTCCTACATCAAAGGAAACGAAAGGCATTGTTTGCGATTCGTTACCCACCATTAGTGTGTTCATAATATACAAATTATTTGGTTTTAGAAATTCCAGTTTAGACGAATGGCAATGGTCAATTTTAACCGCATTTGAAAAAGTCCAGATTGGCGCCCATGCGAAGCCACTCCACGTGACGTCACAGGAACCTAGATTCTATACGAGTAGATAGGAGTTTTACATCGTCTGGGATTACCAATGCATGCATGAGGCACAGAGCTCAGGGAAACATATCTTAATAATCACCTATTAAAACTGCCTAAGGTCGGAAAGTTTTTTTCGTTTGGTAGGGTATTAATAAGCCTTATTTAAGCCAAGCGCTGCCTGCTAGCAGATCACTCTGCTACCTGCTAGCAGTCTGCATCGTATCAGCACTCAAAGCCTCGCCCCAAGGTCACCTCACACGGCGAACCAGAATAACGTCACACGGGCTTTTCCGAGCATTCATACTTAGCCGTTTCGTTTCCGCGCGCTTGGAAATTTTCACTTTTTATTTCTTCGCGAAAAATATATATCGTCATTAAAAAATCTAAAAGCGTGAAATACGTACTCCAGGAGTAATAATCTTTCGATTTAGGCAATAAAAAATAATAGGAAACCACCCTATTATTTGAACATTTCTTTAGCTATTCGCATTATTTTATGAAGTTTCATCCCAAAGAAAATTTACTTTTCTGCAAATATTCACATTCACTTTTTAAAATTCTCTGGACATATTTAGCTCACACATGGCTGGGTTTCTCTTTTCATTTTGAAGATATATTTCAAATTAGACCACTTTATCAAGCACAAAATGCATGCAAAAGATTCGGGTTCGAGGCAAGGGAAGGTATCATTAACTAAAATGTATCAAGTACTTATTCGCAGCTCCAATAATACTTCTTTTTACACGCTCACTAAAATGCAGAGTTTTCAAGTCGTATTTCTTGTTTTTTGTGAAAGGCACAAATAAATATTCAGCAAAATAACCGGATGAAAAATATAATGAGCCACGGGACTTTCTCTCAAAGAGGAAGCTACTTTAGAAAGAAGGACTTAGGTACCTGAGCCCTGCTTCGGAGTTAAAAGCCGGACCTCAGTTGTTGTGTGTCCCCAAACCTGGAAGCGCTGCACTCGGGAGGGCAAATAAAGCGATGTGTAAGAGACAGAAACAGCAAACTCAACTTCCGGTCCCACCCATTTCACGCCCCCAACCCATCACCTACACACTCCATATTTTTCCCGAGTCATGCGTTTCTGTCACTGCCAAGAGTCGAGTCTCTTTACGCTCGTCTTCCATCCTCCCGTGGGAAACTGCAGAGCTTGGCGAAGGAATAAGACGATGGCTGAGGATGGAGAATGAGGAGGAGGGGAGGTCAGCGGAAGGGGGCTGTTGAGAGGCGTTCGTCGGTAGTCGGACGCGTGGCGGCGGAGGATGTAACCGAGGACAATAATAAAATCATCTCTCCGTAGTCTATGATTTCCTTTCAAAAATCCCTGCCAATTGATCGGCGACACCCCTTAGAGCATCGGGGGTCTTACAGATGGATATATCCGTCCGCTTGCGAAGGATGATCTTCAACGGATAAAATGGGCGGAGAAAAAATGCGTCACGAAATTTTAGCCCTGATGTCAGCAGGAACCAAAATCATCAATGATATTTAGGTCCAAAGCCCACCATTTTTTACCTACAGAAACTTTGAGCGTGGCGTCAATTTCTTTCGCAACTGTAAGTACTAATTTTATACCGGCCTTCAACAGAAATATAATAGTAATATTTATTTTATTTTATTTATTTATTTCCATCGCTCCGAAAACAGCTCACAAGGCCTTTTACATCGGAGGGTATAACATGAAACAACAACTATCACAACTATAACTTTATTCCATTTACATTCGAATATATTACATTAGAAAAAACTTAAATAATTATGGAATATATAGGTACCCCTTATTGAATAGTTATAGGGCTACCATCTTACACTTTTTGCACAGGTCTGGTGCTAACATACAAGAGAAGTAAATTTATTTCTCTGCATTCAGTTATTTGTTATCTTACCGATTGCACTCATTATTACAATATGATATTTCAAATATTTACACAAGGATAACTATCTTTCTTATATAAACGCATAATTACATAAATAAAATATACAATATACCTTTTATTGAAAACTTTTTATGTCGCCTTTCTTAGCAGAAACTCTACTTCCTCATACCTCATGGGGGTAAAGAGCTCGTCGGCGGTAGCGCGGGGTGTATGAGGGGCGGAACCTTTTGTCGGCTGAAAATTTTCGGCGCTGTATAGTACGGACGGCGTTTCAGCAATTTGTTTCGCGTCGCAAGAAAGCGGTCCATTCACACGTCTAAGAAAGGGCAGCGCGCTTCCAATCCTTCCTTGCGGCATTCAACCGTCTTCTCACAACCGGCCCCATTCATTATTCTTCCGGGAGCTTCTAATTGTCTCCGGGGGGCGGAGCCGAAAATGGCGCTGAAAATGTTGGTCTTCATCGAGTGAGAGAGTGGATCTTCTTCCTTTTGCCGGGCCCTAGCAAAATATTTGCGGAAAATTTCGCTCATATATCACCCATTCGCGCTCAAGAAACTTGTTTTATCCCCCATCGTAACCAATGTGAACTACAACTCGCGCTTGCCCAATAATAGCCGTTTTTTTCCGATTATCGAAGCTGGTGTAAATCAGCCTTACGTGATATGGGCGTAATGTTACGCCGCTTGAAATCGTTCGATTTATGCTGCGGGATTAATAATGCATCTATTAAAAATCGCAGTTGGTTATTTTTTTTAGCTAAGTGGTACTATGCCACACGCCTTTTAGGCAGCTTGCAGGGTATTATGTAGATGTAGATGAACCTCTAAATAAAAAATGCAATATTCAATATTTAAAATTACACCAAACACCTCCTTCTCGAATTAAACGTTGGTTACTAAGAATTTACGCAAAATAATTGAAAATAGCCAGCACTGGAATGCCGAGCTACAGTACAATGGACTACACGGTAAGTGTTAAGACATTGGAGAGTAAAAGTTTTCTTACTTTTCAATAATTTTACATTTCTTCAATTAAAAATGTGCTTACTTACTCAATTACTCAATTTTTCATCTGAAGTGAACCTTACGCCTATTATTTATAGATTATCCTGGCGGAAATAATTAATTCTGAGTGAGGATATATACAGGTATACAGAGCATAAAAAAGCCATTTTGAGAGTGTTGATAAATATTTTGCCGTATGAACGATACATATTATCTAAAAAAAGGGAGGGTGGGTCAGAGTTGGGGCCTCAATGCACACACGTTTCTTGAGCTGCTTTTTATAGGTACGTTTAGGTAGAAGGATAATTTTTTTTGCCATGAGTATGCATATATATTTAAAAGAACACTTTACCCGCTGTGAATTTACCTGGCCCGTTGGTTGATAGCTACGATCTGTACCGACCTCAATTTGCCAAGACCTCCTTCACATGAATCCAAATCAAGAGGCTCTCAAAGGAATTCCAGACCTAATGCACCCAAAGTAATATGGAAAATACCTGAGTCCCTACAATATCGAAATCTTAGAATTTCACCAAATAACTGTTGAAAGTCATGGAGATAGCCAATCACACATCCATATTTTCTCACATACCAAATTGAGCCTCAGTCAAATCGTGATAAGTTCTAACCAACGCTCTCTAACTATCGTCGCAAAACTATGCTTTTTGGAAACAAGAAATAGGAAATGAATATTCACTTTTAACCTCCCATGCTAATAATTAATTGTGTGTACTTTTCGATAATCCAGTCAAACGTGACGCCAACAGAATTCGGAAGTAGAGATCCAAGAATAACATGCGGGGAAGTTGAGACACCAGGATGACAAATCATAGGCATGGTTCGGCCTTTCCTGATATCTCTTGTCATTTTGTAGGCACTAAGCTATCATAACGTCTTAAATCATGCATTTTATGCATTCATATATTCGTTCATGATGCCTTTTAGTTTCCATTCATTGCTACAATTCATCATTTACTGTGACGGTGTTGATGGGTTTAAGGAGTTCAAGGTAACCAACGTATTACACTTTATCTTTTACACTCTGCTAAAAATAGTGTTTTTATTGGAGTTACACATGAATGGCCATCAGGATCCCTTAGAGCAATCGCCGTGAGCAAATGCTGATATTTTAGCCATAACTGATTACTTCCTAAATCTTTACTGCTATTTTCTGTTGCCACCTAGGTATCAAAATAGCGCGTCAAAACAAAGAAAAATCTTCCTTGACATTTTATACTTCATCTTAAGCAGTGGCTCGACCATTCATCATATTTCACAAATTTTATCATCATAATACGAACCTCGATGGGTCGGCCATTTTGGAAAATTACGTCAGCGCCTTCAGCGCCGCCATTGGCGCTTTATCTCTCGAATACTATGCTATTAATTCTATCTTCCATACAACATATAATTACTATTATCGAAACTATGTGTCGATTATCAGTGTGGCATGTACTATGTGATATTTTTCTTTTACTACTTCTTTATAAAACTATGAAAATCTCAAGTTGGTAATATAAGTTTTAAGCGAATAACTCGGAAGAAAATAAAATAAATACGGTTGTTCGTGAGCCGGCCTCTTAGAGGAAGCGGTGGAAGGAATTAAAAAGAGAACAGGAAGGACTGAGGATGAGGAACGAGGAGAAAAGGCGTCACGCGCCTTGCGATACACGGCCTGTGTGCGTTGAGAGATGTGGCAACAGCGGGTGAGAGAACGCGTGTGTTTGTTCAATTGTTGGAGTGGATGGAGGAAAGATTGGCTCCGGAAAGTGTGTGTAAGATGTTGCGGAGAGAACAGCCTTTGGATAAACCGTCGCCGGAAGGCATTGCGGTTGGGCGAAGAGACGAGGAAATTGACGACGAGGGCGTTGTAAGAGGGAGATAGATGGAGATAAAGGGAGGGGCGGAGGAAAATGGCGGCGGCTGCGGCGAGAAAACAGTTGAACGTGTTGAGGGCGTGATAGCACTAGCCCTGCGCTCAGTGAAAGGGTCTCTCTCTCCCCCTCGCCACAGCTCATCTAATCTCATTTTCTTCCGCTAATATTTATTTAGCGCAGCCCGCGTCTCCACTCGAGGGGGTTTGCTCACAGTCTGTGTGATTTTTCGCCGAGACGTCGCAGGCGACGGAGAAAGAGTGAACTTAATTGAGTTACGGTCATGAGGAATTGCGCGGCCACCAGCGGGCAAATTTAATTGGAAGTGGAGGCACCCGAGAATCAGGAAAGAGAAAAATGCATTCGACGAGGTGGCGGCAATATGTATGTAATAATTTTCACGAAGAAAGAGAGAACCCGTATTTGTAGGACCGTTTCGAGGACTATTGTTGTACTTTCTAAATGTACTTTCATTGAAAATAATTATATTTAAAGAACAAGGGGAAATATAGTATATACGTGTGGTTCCTCGTCCCCTTGCTGATCCTTGACCACGCTCTCGTTGGAGCTATTTTTTCTCCCGGAAGATTGAAGCCATCTGTGGGTGAGTGAATGTGTGTGTTACTGAAGAATGATCGTAGGCTTTCCCGGCGTATAGAATTGTGGAAGGTTACTCGGGATTTCCACCGCATCAGGTTCCCCAACTGCATCTCGGCCGACGTTTCGATGGGCGAGTTGTCCATCGTCTTCAGGGCATGCCGAGTCTTGAAAATCGTCCTCCTTATATGTGGATGACGGCGGTATCAACCGGGGCAGGTGTTATGTGATTAGTCGAGAGCTTCCCGCCTTTTTCCTCGTTCCTCACGAATGCTCCGCAGCACTGGATTCCATGAGGCGCTCAGAGTGTAGCCAGTGTCACGGTTCATGGTGGTGTTGAGACGAATTTCAATGGCCTCCCTTGCAAGTCTTTCCCAAAATTTTTCTATGCGATAAAGGACCTTGGTCTTCTCCCAACAGATGGCATGCATGTGCTTCTGCTTATTGAGTGCATGTGTTTCCGCAAATCAGTGGTTATCCTTAGCAGGCCTATCCTGTCAAGATTCCAGGTTTTTTGTGGAGCGAGAATCCTTAGTGGAGGTCCCTACAGCCGCCACAAAGGATCTAGTTTTGTTCGTTTATTGTTAGTGAATGTTTGTGTGTTTTGGGCTTTCCGGTTGAGCGGCCGGTGTTTGGTCCCTGCGGTGAATCTCTCCCCTTCCCGCACACCAACACAGTGACAATCTTGACTTGCAAGGTGGACGAGACGTGGGAGAATTAAGCATACGGCCATGTGAGCATTTTCCTTTTTACAGTTATAATAATAATTATTATTATGTTGTTACAAGTAGGCCATTTGCCTGGTGGTAACATGTACATTTTGAGTTTTGAGGCCGCAGAAGCTCAACCCCCAGTTTTGCATTTTGCATAAGGGGATGGGGTACCACGGGGGATGGTTGAGTCCCCTTAGAGTATTGACTATATTGTAATGATAAAAAATCGCATTCATTCTGACAGGAGGCTATACTCTGGCTAAATGTGTCCGTATTGTCCAACGTAATATCGCGAAGCATTTCGTTGATGAAAAGGAAAGACTGGCCACGACGAAAAACAATGTCTGCAGCAGTCATTTTTGGTAATAAACACGCCTATGAACTTCCAGAAATCACTTTCGCAACAGGGAGTCAGTAAAAAACAAAACACCTCCATGGCTTGGCGGGAGCACATAGCAACACTATTTTTTTTTGTTCTCTCTCTAAACAAGCGGTAATAACGCTCCCTTAGTTCCATATACCCTCCGCTAGATATCGTACCCATCAGTGCTTCTTGAAATCGCTGATGTTTCAGACGTTCGTAACCCTTCATTTCTTCCAACTTTCTCATTCAGCCATTCACGTGTAATTTAAAAATAAAATTCATGAAAGTAGCCGCAGGAAAATGAGCTCGCGTTTTTGAATGCTGCATTTCAATCCTGTCCCTACTTGTGGTAACTGAGTGCCTCAGTGTTCCTTTGTTACAGTCTAGAGTTCCACCAGTTCAATTAACGCTCGGCTCAAGGTTGTATTTAATTTCAATAAATAAATGTTAAAATTTATGTACGTGGATGTGTTATTAATTTTACTCTTAAAAAACCAAATATGAATGTATATTTGTTAAAATCTTACCTTAAATATTACAAACCATTTATTGATCATCATTTGTCAACAATCCTAGGACTGGTTTGACGCAGCTCTCCATTTCTCTCTCCTATCCGCTAACCTTTTCATAGCTACCTATTTCTTCTCCTTTACATCCTTAATAACCTGTCCTATGTAACTCATTCGGGGCTGTCCCTTGCCCTTTTTCCTCTCCACTTGTCCTTCAACCATTGTCTTCACCAGACCATCGTTCCTCGAAATGTGGCCAACTAAGTTGTCCCGTCTTCTGCGTAATGCTTTTTTATAGTCCCTATTTTTTAGGAGGCATCTCTTTTCTACCACTCTTCTTAACACTTCCTCGTTACCTACACGGCCATTCCATTTTATCTCATCATTCTTCGGTAGCACCATATTCCGAATGCTTCCACTCTTGATTTTTTCTGCTGCTGTCAACGTCCAAGCCTCGCTTCCATAGAGAAACATACTCCATATGTAGCATCTGAATAATTGTTTTCTTATTTCTATGCTTGTATTCTCAGCTGTAAGAAGATTCTTCTTTATGTAGAAAGCCCTCTTTGCCTGCGCTATTCTACTGAGTATTTCTTTCTTGCTTCGTCCATTGTTGGTAATTCCGCATCCCAGATAAAAAAACTCTTTCACCTCTTCAAGCTTATGCTTTCCTATCATTGTCATATCCTCCTCTCTTTTGCTGCAAACTAATATCTTAGCCTTCTTATTGTTGATTTTCAGCTGATATCTGGCCATTGTACTTTCCATGTTTGTCAAAGTATTCTTCAAATCCTTCTCTGTCTCGGCTATGACTGCTATGTCGTCTTCAAATCGCAGCATAGTAATTTTCTCCGTGAATATTGACACCCGAAGCTTTCTTCTTGATTTCATTGATGGATTTCTTTGAGTAAACATTAAACATTAAACCATTTATTATCCTAAAAAATGATAATCCGGAACGACCTTGCTCCCTTTATTCCGGTTCAGCGGGATTCTACTGTATTAAGCTCCTTTTGAAGGATGAAAGTAACAAGAGGAGAGCGTTGACTTTTCAAGGGTAAGAGGGTTCCACAATGGAACGAAATGAGTGACTATATGTTGAAAATAATTTAAATAAATAATCACGAACTAACTAGGTTCATAAATTTACAGGGTGACCCTCAATATACGAAAACATTGCAAAAAGGTCTACACAATATTCCGATGTTAGCCTCCAAATCTCGATGAAGGAAAATAAAGACTCCTTGCATATAAAATTTTTTAATGGAGGTTCTTCCATTAGAACCAAAATGAGTAGATAAAAATTAGAAAAAAATGATGTCTTGATCATTGAATTCATTACCGAGGGTTGCAAAGAAGTACCATAGAGTAGTTAGAAAATAATATCTAGGAATAAAAGGGATTAGATTTGATACATGGCTATAAAAAGAAAACTGGATAAAGAAAACAAGAATAATTAAAGGGGAGTCACAAGGCATTTGTTTTGAAACGTTAAGTCGAGGTGGAGTCTCCTTAAGCCAATTTAAGCGCTGATCCCTGCAAATGACGTCCATAAAAGCACGCATTCCTCTCAGTATGCGAATAAACATTCTCTCCCATTTATCCAATTCCTAAGGAGATGCCTAGCGCACCAAATTGGGTCTTCAAAACCTCTCTTAGATCCTTCCACATCTTCTAACTTTTCACGGAGCTCCAAATTTCCATTCAAATCCCCCGATAACGCTCTCATGGAAACGGTATGTCCCACTCCATTCCCATGCGATAAAATGGACTCGTCGAGAAAAAAATAACAGAGATTGCGTGTGCGCAATGTCGGAGACGGTTGGATGGGATTTCATTTTATTATCATCACTATTATTTTCCTTTAATGCGAGCACGTCAGTGTTTCCTTTAACGGCCCACTGGGGCTCGCCAGATGCTCACCGCTTCGTTTTTACGTTCCAGGACGGAATGTTAGAAACAGAAGAGGATCTGTGCGCGTAGTACCATTCGTTTTCACGGTCCGTGAGGCATAATACGATCGCGGATGGAGTCGGGCAGCTAAAAAAGACGGCGCGAAGTGCGCATCACTCCAATCCCTTTATAGGTAATGCCAAGTTTTTTTTATTGCCGAGTCATTTGCATGAAGAGGTGCGGTAAGCTGGGAAACAGCCCCTTTAGCTGGTTGGTTATCTGAGGATTGAAGTTGGAGATTTTATCGAATCGAATCAAAGCTCAATAAAAAATCTATCAAAGCACAATGAACTTCATGGCATATCAAACGGTTGGTGGAGGAAAATAAGGCGAGTTGCTAAGGAACGGGATGGCGTTATTACCAGAAACATCCTTCAGATGTCATAAACTCTTTATCCACGGCTTACTCCTTAATGTCCTAGCTTATGCTGATTTCTCATTCCTCTTGATTTGAGAAATGTGCCAGCCTCCCAAGATGAGCGAGCCCGTTGCAACTTTTAGAACAGTGGTATATGATTCCGCGAAACCTGGAAATATCTTTCATTTGCACGGTTAAAAGGCTCAGCCGAAGTAATCGCAGGCCTCTAAAATTATTTCTCACGAAGGAAACGTTTAAGTATTACGTATAAAATCGTTCAAGTCTTGATTTTGTAAAAGTCCGCTATATCCATGATAAAAGAATACATATCGATGGCTAAGTTCTAACAACACGTATCTCAAATTCAGCCGGTTTGAGACGGGTATCTTAAACAAAGTGTAATAACATTAAAGAAATAAAATACAAGGAAAAAAACAACTCTTCGTTTGCAAATAAATTCTTATATTTCAGTTTTATGAACTTTTGGTCTTTAATTTCCGTCTAGAAGTACAATAAATTAATAATTTTCTTTCTCTCCTGAAAATTTGCTGTTTTTGAGATACGTGTTGTTAGAACGTAGCCACAGATATGGTAATTTCTACACTTCAATTCAAAATTCAACAACCGAACATGGTGTCATATGGTATATTATGCCATTTTTCTAGGTGATCCAACAAGCACTTTCTAATTATTTATACACAAAGCCAAGGTAGGGGGCATATGGAATTAGTGTGAGGGGAGTAAGAGGGGGAGCAGTTTGGGTGAACAAATGAACGAAGGCCAATAACAGAAAACAAACGTTACAAGTGGGGCGTGAATGAAATTCTGGGTTTTGACATAATGGGAATGCTTAAATTTAACAAAGGCGATTCAGTATAAAATTCCACATGGACACATGAATAATGTGTCAAAACCATGGACGGTTGTTGAGTTTTGAATTGAAGTGTGGAAAGTACCATTTATATTGTGTATGATCTCGGGACGTCGGGAACGTCGGGAGACATGGACGATATCAACCGGTGGAAAACCCGAGAAACTTTTCTGCAACTGATACGCCGGGAAAACCTGAGATCTTACATAACTCACCTCTACGGGGAGGAGACACATCGCAGCGTCCGTAAACTTTCGGACCTACGCAAGGAGAAGGCAAAACTGCTAAGAACGGCATTCGGAAGATCCCCTGAGGATGATCAGCAAGTCGCGGATCGAAACGTCGGGAGACATGGACGATATCAACCGGTGGAAAACCCGAGAAACTTTTCTGCAACCATTTATATTCTTTTATAATGAAAATTCAAAAAACCTCATATGTTTTAATTCATATTGCAGTTAAGGAGTCGAAAAACTAATGTTTTAAATGTGCAATGGGATATTTTCTTCACTGTACATTTATTTTTAATACTTGAGCACTATTATATTTATTTTACCTCTCATTTTTTGATAAAATTAGCCTTGAAAATTGAAAATAAATGAAAGATACAGTGTCCGGCATGATACGGTGGAAATCTTTGATATTCAGATCATTAAAAAAACCTTGATAATGGCACAAGTTGCCGAAACCGAGGTCGGTGTAAATAAAATTGTGTGGAAACAGACAAGTGGTTTTAATAATCGGAAAATAAATGTCCGAAACGTCGGAAAATATGCTTTTATAAATTCACCTAAACCTTCAGAGTTCGTAATTAAACTTAAATGTATGAAAAAAAGGTCAAGAACTAAGAAAAATATAAGATTATTTCCAGACACACGAGGCGTGTTTTTAAAGCATGCACCGTTTTGGCATAAAAAAAACAACAAGTAAATTTTTTTCAAAAATAATTTATTCGTTTGAAAGGCCATACTTTAGTCTACTTTTCTACATAATTCCCATTATTATTGAGGTATTTTTCGTATCTTGGGACCAGCTTTTGCATGCCATCGTCAAAGAAGCTTGCCGCCTGATTAGACAACCACTGCTTCACGGTCGTTTTCACTTCGTCATCATCGGAATGGCGCTGTCCCGCCATTATGGGTGTGTTGCTGGTCGATTTTTTGACTTGCGGCGACACAATCAATGCAACAGCGTACTGTGCGACTTTACAAAAACTGCGCCGCGCTATTCAAAACAAAAGGCGTGGCATGCTGAGTGCAGGTGTCGTTTTGCTCCACGATAATGCCCGTCCACACACAGCAAATCGAACACAAGACCTTATCACTTCTTTTGGCTGGGAACAATTAAACCACCCTCCATACAGTCCCGATCTAGCGCCGAGCGACTACCAATTGTTTATGCACTTGAAGAAGCATCTGGCGGGTCAGCGCCATTCCGATGATGACGAAGTGAAAACGACCGTGAAGCAGTGATTGTCTAATCAGGCGGCAAGCTTCTTTGACGATGGCATACAAAAGCTGGTCCCAAGATACGATAAATGCCTCAATAGTAATGGGAATTATGTAGAAAAGTAGAGTAAAGTATGGCCTTTCAAGTGAATAAATTATTTTTGAAAAAAATGTACATGTTGTTTTTTTTATGTCAAAACGGTGCTTACTTTAAAAACATCCCTCGTAGATCCAGCGCGTTCGTAGCGATGAAAGACAGAGGCGTAATTTTAAGGAAGCAAGAGAATGGAGTGAACACATGCAGGTACTGCAAGAGAGTAGCGGGTTACTCACAGTGCACTTCGACGTGGAAGGTCTGGTTGGCTTGCGGTGGCACTCCGTTGTTAGCTATGCACTGGTAAGATCCCATATGCGTCCGATGGATCCTCGTGACGTTCAGCGTGTGGCCCGACACAGAAATGGCTGCAAAGAGAAGCAAAAAAATAGGAATTTAATAAACTGTGTACAGGTTTCACAAAAAGCGCCCACTCATTGATTCAACCCGAAGTTAGGTTTTACTCAGTAAGGGTAGAGTTCACTCCGAACTAAGCCGAAGACCTTCGAATTTCATACATTCAGGGTAGGGGGCCCTGTTCATTTCCCAGGGACACCTCGTACTTCGAGGATCTTGTTTGGGGATATCCAGAGACTTCACCAGGATTCATTGCATAATTTTATATTGTGCATTATGTTAAAATAGTTGTTGGAGTGTAGGTCAATGTATGTTACGCAAAAAATTATTAGCCAACGTTTCTGTTATTTTAAACTATCATCAGGGCTTAACTTTGTATTTATTGATATTATATTAACATTATTGATACATGCTTTATATATATTTTTATTGATTTATTTATATTGATTATTGATATTATATTATATCAATAAATATGTGCAAAGTGATAGTTTAAAATAAACAGAAATGTTGGCTAAAATTTTTTTACATAACATACATTGACCTACACTCCAAGAACTATTCTAACATGAATTAAACGAGGTCAAGATAAGGAAAAATAATAATTGTGCATTATTTAAATTTAATTTAATTTACGAAAAGAATGAATGCAGGCATTGTTGAAGGGTAAGACATTGGTTGTTTACCTTTAATTATAGTATACATCGAGTTTAATAAAAAAATGCATGGGATGAAGTAGATAAGTGCAATATCAAATGTCCTTGTTATGTAATTTCATTTATTATACATGCATATGTATTATTTATGTGAAAGTTTAAATTAGTTTGTTCAAAACGTGGATTTCTCTTGTAACAGCATTGATACACTTTTGTTCAAATATGTAGCGACACATCCAAAACATTCCAAATGTGACACGAATCGGTAACCCCAAAATGGAGTCTAATTACAACCTATGCTCCTAAATACATACGTATTAATAACAATTGTGTGGAATAAATATTATTATTCACCCAGGATTTGAATTGAACTAGGGACCTCTCAATCATCAACCAAACGCTGTACTCACTTGGATACCACGCTCACGTATAGCTTTCAAAAATTTCCCTTCGTCATCAATATTTTTAATGGTATAATCAATAAAGAAGTTATTTTAGGGCAAAATACTTTGTTGAAATAGTAATCAGCTAATATATATTAAACCACGTGATCATTCCTTCAGATATTATCAGCAATGGGAAATAATATATGATTTTAACGTACTCTTCATAAAAAAATTCAACTATAGCTCATGTAAGCCACCTACATGGCCAATAATTTCGGATCCAGGTCAACGGAAATTACACATACTATACATTCCATGTATATATGTAATTTTGGCACGCACAGTATAGTGAGTTGCATCGGGATAAGCACACTTCCCCTATGAAAAACTTGTATAAACCTGTTTCAAAATGTTATACAATCTTATACATTGCCATGGCAATTGCCATGGCAATTGGGCCAACCCCTATGAAAAAATTGTATGAACCTGTTTCAAAATGTTATACAATCTTATACATTGCCATGGCAATTGTATAAATTGCATAAAATTTTGAAACAGGTCTATACAATTTTTTCATAGGGGTTGGCCCCAACTACGCAGCTCCCCTATGTATCCGAAGCACTCTGTAAAAATTCATGCATGGGCATTGGAATTTGAAAAAGAAGATTTGAGAATTTGGAAAACTATAATCGCGAAAAAAAACGATAAAAAATATTTATTTATCCCAAATTTCTGAGAGTAGATTCAAAATGGAACATATATGTCTCAGCCGCCTCGCATAGGAACGCGTTTTTATACCTTAATAAGAGGTAAGAGAGACGGTGGTCGAGGAGATATTCTTTGGAATGATTTTCACGGAGAGAGAGAATCCGCTGTATACTTAAGTGTTGGGAAAATACCAACGGATATGACGCTAGATTAAATACCTATTTGTGTAAATTAACTGGAGAAAACTCGACGTAATCCCGCAATTGGGTCCTGCTCTTGGAGAATTGTTTTAAATAAGAAACATCTCCTATATATCCGGTGATCCAAAGAACCAAAATCTCCTATATTTGAATTAATTTTATGCATTGTCCGAGACTTACGAGAGATGTACAAATGTGTGCGATGGCAGCGAATCAGAGCGTGCCTCAAGTGCTAGCGAGATTACTTTACAGACAAGAAAGGCCATAACACTCCGGAAAGGAGATATAAGGGTAATGAATTTAAATGATAATTCAACGGCAAGGTAGTCTCTTGCAGACCTCATCACGTTAAACGAGCGAGATTCAGACTTGTCTAAGAGATGAAGTTGAAACAATGTATACAAACGTATATTTAGTAATTCCCTCAAGGCCCCTATATCAGTTGAGAGCACATCGCGTGTCTTAATGTTCAAGATCCCGCTTAGCGAGCTTCCCTGCCTAAGTCCCCAACTCGTTTAGATCCAAGGTTCATTCGCCAATATTGAGATTAACGACGAGCATTCAAACATTTCACTTCTCCTAAATGAAGCTCTTAAGACAGCTTTGGAAAACAACATCACCGTCGGATTTCGTGGGAATGTTTTTCTTTTTACTTGCACTTCGTATATTCTCTCTCATTAAGTTTCTCCAATTTGATTTTATTCTCAACTTCCGCCTCGTTCAGGATTGTATTCGCACTGGAGCTGTTTTTTTTAATGCATTCAATGATTTCAACTTCTCCATTACCTTTCCTTGACATCCCGTATCTATTGACGCATCTCTGTTTATTTTGAACGAAAATGATGCTAATTTATACACTGTAGCCAATCGCATGGAAATATTAATGCTTCCTATTCTCATCGGAAATAACTTTGAATCTACACTCGAGAGGGATTTACTGCTCCCTTTAGCCTTCATTACCATTGGGTAATACTCGAAACTTCCAAAAGTTGGCCTTAAAGATTCATTCCGCAATAATTAAGACATATTTCAGATAAAAAAATCCATCTACCGTATTGGAGACATTTCCGTCGATAGCATGTGAAAATTGAAACTGGGGGTGGTCGAGGTAATTCACGTAAACGCGAGGTAGAAAAGCCAAATGAAGAATTACCTTGGATGCACAACGATATTACAGAAACATTGGGGAGATAATTGAGTAGAAGTATAAGTGAAGGGTTTTTTAACATTCATATCACGACTACTTGGGGTAATTCTGTTAAAATAAATGTTATTGGGCCATTAAAACAGCGCAGCGGTGAGGAGTCGTTTATTTTAGGCGCTATAATAAGTATTTGAAAAGATTTGAAAAGATTGTTTAAAAATAGATCTATTAGATAGCAAAAACCTCACCAATTGGTTAGGAAATGGTTCATAATGCCTTGCATGCTCGACGATGCGAGTTCTGAGACGCGTGAAGAAAAGGTAAAAAAAATTACCCCGCGGCACAGGCGACAAAGTCTTAAGAAGTTTTAGGTTTCCAAACACAAGCTCTCCGAGTCGAACACCCTTTTAGACACACATCATAATCCACACTAGGCATGAATCATCCATTACTTACTTAAATCATAGAAATAATTAAACCGCCAGATAAGGAACTATGCAAATAATTTAACATTTAGTAACACAAATATCTGTGGTCTAAGCGATCGTATCGAATTTACAGACCAGCTAGAACCGCTAGAGACGAGTAGGCATTGCGATAGGGTTAGATTGTTTGAGCTATTGATAACCTTAGACAGTGGCGCAGCGAGGGGGGGTTTTGGGGGATAAAACCCCCCGCCAGAGCTCAGAGAAATTTTTAAGTTTAATCCATTTTACTTAATTTGATTGATATTACAAATAGAATAGTGTAAGGATTAATAAAATATCCGTCAAAAAGCCGTTAAACTCACCATTTCGAACCATCTATCTTAAATTTTTTTTTTAATTAAAGCAAGTTATTAATCTCGCACCTATCGCTTATCCTGGTTGGTATTCCACACCCCCACACACCCCGATATTAGTCGCCCCCCCGGCCTCAATTCCTAGCAGCGCCCCTGACCTTAGAGATCTTTCAGGACTCGCAGAACATCGTCTAAGAGCCGCGGCAATTCCAGGTCCGATGGAAACAATTGAATGAGAGAGATTTTTGGACGAAATGGATTGGTAAGAGAATTTGCGTTTCCCACGACCTATGAGAGATTTTCATGAACCATATACCTCAGCATCATCGAATCAAACTCTCGCTGCACGCGCCCATTTTTCTTCTCGCACAAGTTAACGTTGGCTGGTGCCTGAACACTAGGGTGGACCAAAACAAGTTTTTTTTTCCTGATCAAATTTGCCCTGTGCGAGAAAGTTGCGAAATTATATAAGGATCTCGCACACAATTTTTTTTCAGATCGGATGATATAAACCACCGCCGCCCTAGCTCTAAAATTGAAAATTTTGCGAAAAATCAGGCTGATTTAAAAATCAAACGGTTATGAAGACAAATTTTAAAGAAAATATGGGATAATGGATGATACGAAAGGGTGGATACATGTTTATAGTTTATAAAAATGAAATTTGAAGTTTTTTTGACAAAATCTATGGTTCAAACAATGTCTATGAATTAACAACAAAATTAGAGTATAGACCACCTGCACAACACAACTAATTTTTGTCTACGTTTCTAAAATTCCATTTTTGGGGCGAAATCGCAGATAAAATAATATTTACTTTGATTGAATTTTATTTTTTAGCAAATAAGCCATCATATGGTAGTAAATAATCCCACAAAAAGTAATAATAAGGTAAATCATTTTAAATTAACATCAATCATAATCACGAATAACGTACCTGTGGAGCTATTTTCAACAAGATCTAGGCTAGTCTTGTCAAGTCTAGGCTGAGATAGAGCAGAACCTGAACACCAAGCATTCCAGTAAGTAGCTCTCTACTAGTTTCGTGAAGTTCAGGGGTAATGTTATGCCCACTTATGAGGAGATGAAAATGTTTTTGAACTCTCGGTACATTGAAGAAGAAAGTTAAAATACCATTATTTCTGTGCCAGGAATCGCGGAGACAGTGGCTTATGCCATTTGGCATAGATCCTCTGTCCACGTTGTTGGACACAGGCAAATTGTTAGACGAATCATTCAATATCATGGAAACAATCACAATATTCTTCAATCTGGCAAGAGAGAGGGAGGATTACAAAGTAGCTGCAACATTTCCTTCCATCCACTTCCAACCCCCTCGACAAAGATTGTAACGGGCACTTTTTCCGTGCCGTGAGACCACTCGTGGGGGATGGTAATGGCCAACTATTCGGAAGGGAAACGAGATTAGAAGGAGAAGATAGGCACGACGGAATGGGAAGGGAGGAGAAAAAGTGTTCCTTCGGAGCTGGAGAAGGGATTCTGGGGGGGGGGGGGGAGGGAATTTCCCAGATAGCAAAAGGGTTTTTGGGATTAGAGGAATCGAAGGAATGAAAATGTATCCGTGGAAGAGGGAGAAGGGGTTTAAGTCTGGGGAAATCTCTCAAAATGAGGGCTAAGGATGGGGAGGAAGTCTTGAGAGGAGATAGGGAGGGGCAAGGCTACCTCATTCGACGGTGGGACCGGTCGTCTGATGGGTCACAGGGGATACGATTACGGAGGGAGATTTGCCGGCTGATTGATTAACTAATTTATCAGAGGGCGAAAGAGGGATGGGATTGAAACGGTCGAGATATGAGATGTGCTGTTGGGGTGGTAATGGAGAGTGATTACCATTTCAATCCGAAAACTTCGATAATCGGTCGCCGAAATCTCTTTCGAGGATATTGCCGTTATCGCCGGCGCCTATATACAAAAAATAACATTTTGGTGGTTTTTAATGTCTCTAAAAATCTTGTTAACCCTTTCTAATAGAGCTGTTTTTGAGAGAAATCAAATTTCAAGATTTTCACTCTGAAAACTTGAAAATTTTACGCTCAATGACAATTATCCTGGAAGCTAATCATTTCGTCATTAAAATTTACACTACAAAATAATCTTTAGTTTAGATATCTCATAAATAGAGCTGAAAGTTTAAAATTTTTTGATGTTGCTTAGAAGCAACATCGGGTTATAATGGGTTAATGAGGTGGAATGACTTCTCTCTACAACTTGGGAGTTAATTTAGTTAAGGCAATGAGTTACTAATTCGTTTTGACCGTTAAAAATATAAGTTGATTAACATCTTGGAGTATTAGTCTAAGTTAGACCAATACTTCGTGATGTTAATCAACATTAAATAATTGAGGTCAAGTTCGATAATCGGTCGCCGAATCTCCCTCGAGGATATTGCCATTATCGCCGGCGTCTATACAAAAAATAACATTTTGGTGGTTTTTAATGTCTTTAAAAATCTCGTTAATGAGGTGGCATGACTTCTCTCTACAACTTGGGAGTTAATTTAGTTAAGCCAATGAGGTAATAATTCGTTTTGACTGTTAAAAATATATGTTGATTGACATCTTGCAGTATTGGTCTACGTTAGACCAATACTTCGTGATGTTTATCAACATAAAATAATTGAGGTCAAGAAAAAAATGAAATTCTTTGAAATTGCAATTCTAGTAGCCCATATGCTTCTCGCAGAAGAAAAAAATATTTTTTTTTCCTTTGATTGATGTTAAGCCATACGAAAAATCTAAATGAAAAATTCCATAACATGTCGCAAAACTATTTCTCAAGAATGCCATAATGATGATGATAAACTTTGGTGATGTTAATTTTTCTTATTAATTATAAGAAATAACTTCTCTTGTCAATTGGAGAATTACATGTATATACGTAATGGACAATATTTTTTTTCGGTTGATTTTTGATGAGTAGAAAGTTTTCCACCTTCTGCGCCTTCTGGTAAATGAATAGGAAGGTAATTATTATTTCATTTCAAAAGAATTTAGAGGTTTTGGAATTTTATCTTGAGAATGACTCCTTAAAAAAAACAAAAATATTTTTTCGTAAGATTGCTTTCATAATACCAACCACGCTCTAAACAAATTGAACAAATACTACCGTGAAAAAAATTCATAATAAAACCTATTTCAAAATTAAAATCGTTGGTCCATATAATCTCATTCAAAAATGTAGGTATACGTAAAGAAGATTACAGGTCGCGCTAAATGTTTCTCATTAACTCGAGGAGGTATATTGCAGTACGTAAATTTTCATTGAACTGTAATAGTTCTAACTTTCTTATTTTTAGTGTGTTATTATTTTTGGTATAGTGCACTAATTATTCTTGTGAATAAAAATAACAGGATGCAACCCCCGAATATGTTGCAAGGCCTTGGGAAGCGCATAATGATAACGATGATGTTTAGAAAGAGCTCATACCAACTGCTAATGCTTCAAGGTATTTTTGCAATAAATAACAGGGGGGGCGCACAAATCCTTCTTTTTAGAAGAATTATCTGAAGAAATTGCAGCTTAGCTATTTCCATACATGGTGAAACAATGGGTTTACTACAGAGCAACATAATCAAGGTAACAATTGATGACAAATGAGGACCAGATAGAGTTGAATTCATCCCCTTATGTGAGAATCGCCAAGTTGCAATATCTTCGACGCTGATGCTATTTTTGTAATGTTTCGTTTGGCAATTGAGTGTTCATGTAATAATATGCATACGCTTTCCTTGAAACTCATGAGGTACACGTGGTAGTATGAGATATACCTACCTAATTCTCCTGAACTGGTATTTGAGCCAATAGATTTTATTTGAATGGCAATGATTGCAACACGACAACACCAAGGTAAACAAATAAATGTTTACAAAAAAGTTTTTATCGCGAACTGAAAAGAATGCAAGTAATGAAATTTGATGTGAACAAATTCGTAGTCATGACCTTCTATCATTCTCGTTCCATTGAATGATCGCAGCACCGCCATCGAATTTTGGTGTACATTTTTTAAAAACAAATCTCCATACTTAATTTTAAATCCTAATTAACAATCGAGATACAGGTAATGTCATAACTAAAGTGTAAGAATATTGCATTTTAATCTGGTTCTGAGTTATCCTGAAAATTTCAGCTTGATAGCTAATCGGAAAGTGTGTTAAAATTAAGTTGAAAGATTTGACTCGGACAAGATGACAAACAACAAAGCATTTATGAAATCGCTATAAAAGCATCGCCAGTTCAATAAACCGAGCCGCGAAACATGCTATTCAATCATACTCGGGCCAGAATGCATCCTGGGATCCTTATTACTCACGGAAATTTCACGGGGATAGAGTATGATTACCGGATGAAGCGCATCCCATCTACATCTTAAGATAGATTGAGGTTCCGTTTAGGATATATTTTTAGTCTGCTAAACTTTATTCTATTCTTCAAGTCTTTTAGTCCACGACATAATTAAGTTTCCACTAATTTCTTTAAGGAAAAATATTCTATTTGCCTTGACTTTTGGTTTCTAAGGCGTGTTGAGAGCTAGTTTTATGTATGACCCCATTATACTATGTCTATCTTAAGTCCTGGTTACACGCCACATTAACACGTACAATTTAATGTACGCTTGCGTGAATGATTTTGCTGAATCGGAACGGAACGTGTACGAATGCATGAACGACATTAGATCATGTTCTATTTTCTGTGCATGCATTCGCACAAGTTGGGTGGCAAAAGCACGATGCAATTTCGTGTTCATTCTCGCGTTCATACATTTAACATTAACCCGTACGTGTTAATAATAATTAAATCTTGGAGAGGGCCGTGATAATGAAAAAGCCCGTGAACAACATTTCTTAGCTTGATTATTATCATATTCGTGTGATGAAAAATATTTTAGTCTGCTCTCTGTCTCCAACTTTGTTTTTTTTTCCTTCGCTTGAAATTATTTTTCGTCTCTCACGCCACCTTTCGGTCTTTCTTTTTTCACCCTCTCAATTCATTTTATTCCCCTTTAAAATCCTTCCAACCCATCCCATCGAACTCACCCTCCATTCTCCCCGAATACCCTATTGAAAACGCTTCCGCAGTTAATGGGTCGTGTCGCCGCGGCCAAACGATCCCCACGACTCTCCCACACTGGAGAATGTTCCAGGGTGGAAAAGAGAGAGATAGGAGCATAGAGATGGTAAACCTCCTCTTTCTCTTTTATTTTTGGAATCACGTGTTTGGAAAAAAAGGAAGGGTTTGGATAGAAAGGTTTGTAGTTTTATTTTTTCTTCACTGGCAGGTATCGTGGTGAGTTATCGTCAAGATTCACGGCAGAGTGGAGGATTCGACCCCACTCGTGTGATTCATGGTTTGGGGGAGAGAGTCGGCATCCATTGCCAGAAATAATATAAAAAGTAAAAAAAAATGAAAGTCACTGGACTCAACGTTGGAAGTGAAAGCTTTATTAATGGAGGAAGGGATATTATTGATATCATCTAAACGTACATCTCATTGAAATATTGTCTCATATCACAAAAATTCTAGTCACTCTTCCAAACGTTCCCTTTTTAAGCCTTCACTTATCAGCCTGGAACTGGAGTCCAAGTCATTGAACCTTCTCTTGATACTCCTGCTACTGACACTAATTTATCATCATCCAATTTAGGCACCGATCAAACTATGGAGAGCCAACAAAACCTCATCTCAAAGCTTTTTGATTATTATGCTCAAACAAGCGGCGATTGTTTTGCAAAACCTGAGCAGCCTCCTTGTTCAAAGGACCTTTGGGAGTATGTTTTCCGATCAAGTACTGAAGACCGTAGATGATAGAATCTATTTTGAGAACAGGCTTCCAGTCTCTCCGTAAAATATATAGGCAAACATTCCCTTCAAGATTAACGAAGGGAGTTCAACGACAGATGTGGCCATTCGATTCGAAAAATATTGATTTATTTAAAAAAGTAAACGTGAAAAATGAAATAAATTGAAGCAGAAGTTGGCTTCATTATGAGCTATGATCAGTGGCGCCGACTTCATGGGGCCTGAAGGGGTCCGAGCCCCCTAAAAAATTCTTTATGGGTGTGAAGAAAAACGGTGTTATCCTTGTCGATTTTCCCCGAAGTGTCCAGATATCGAGATTCGAGTTATCAGGGTTCTAATTTTGATCATATGACTTTTCTAAAATTCTAAAAAACTTAAAACTTACCACTTAAAAAATTTCCCGGGGCAAGATCCCCGATTTGGCCCCCCTCAATATTTTTTGTAAGTCGGCATCCCTGGGTATGATGGCCTGATGAAAACAATCTTAGCAGGGCAGGAGGAAGGGCAATGGACGGCCCCGAATGAGTTACTTAGGACAGGTTACAAAGATGTAAAAGAAAATAAATACGTAGCTATGAAAAGGCTAGCTGATAGGAGAGAGGGATGAAGAGCTGCATCAAAGCAATATTAATATTGTTAACTAATGATGATAATGAATTGAAGTATAAGATATTAATTATGTGGATCATCTGAGTTAAAGACTGAAGATTGGCAATTAAAAGTTAAAAAAAAAAAACTGAAATAATGAAGGCGGTTCACTGTTAATATCGCATTTTTAAGCCAATGATTTCCACGAAAAAGTAGGTTTGGTATCTATGGCATTTGGGTAAGGCGACCGACTGTTGGTGTCATTTACGCTATAGGTAGAGTCGGAAGGGTTGAAAAAGTCTCTGAAAAATATCTACCACCGCTGGGATTCGAACCGGATTTGGTAGGTTTCCCTTCAAAAGATATCATTAAAATCTAAATTAGGTGCAAATATGCACAGTATATTTTATGGTAATATTCCCTAAAGGTACATGGAAAACGCATTTTAATGCATAAATAATAAAAGCACAATATCTATGCATCCCAATCATATTATTTTTATTCCATTCAAAAGTTTTCTAAGTTTAATTTAAGAAATCCCATTTTAAATTCATTCTATTCAATTTTTTTTAATGGTAGTCACGTGTATGGTCGACGGAATTAAACGCTTTTATATTGACGGTAAGCTTATGATGATTTTATGTTATTATTGATTATAATAAGGAAAGGAAAAGTATTTCAATACTTTTAATATAATTTATAAAATCGAAATTGGGAAGCAAAATAAATCACAGGTACATACGAGGCGTTGCGATCTCTCTGTACACGGCCTTATGGTTTTTCGATCTCATATTTTTACTTTTTCAAATACGTTGCAGCCGCTTGAATCACGTTTTTAGCTCAATAAAAAAATCATAGGTTGGGAGGATTTCTGTTTTTTTCCTCGCAGTCAGGGATCCTCCCGGTGAGTTATCGTCAAGATTCACGCTGGGAGAGGATTTCACTCTACATTGTGGCCTCTCTCCTGCTCGTCATGCTTCGGATCGGAGAGCGAGTGGAAATCCATTGCCAGGAATAAAAAAAAAGGCAAAAATCCTCTTAATCTCGGCTCCGCTTGGCGGGTGTGATGGCTGCCGGCACTTTTAATGATTTGGACACTGGCCATTCTCGCCTTTCAGTCAAGCAGGGAACTCTAGCATACTATCTTTGCGTTTCGTCTCGATTATGTCACCGCGATAGGGTACGAGGATTTGGTGATATGAAGAACAATGAGCTTTGAAATTGCGCCCTAATCCTCGTCCATAGTGACTTAAATAGAGGTAACTATGAAGTGTAAATCTCAAAAATTGCATAAAAACCGAGGATTCAAGCGTGATTGGGTGGAATTTTTCCATGTTGAAATAAATACTTCCAATTTTCGCAATTACAAACATTTATCACGAAAAAGGTTTCAATGTTACTAGGTGAAGATGATTTAGTAAGATTGGAGCCTATATCGTAATATAATTTTGTAATCGTGGAAAATTGCCAGTATTTATTTCAATACACTCAAAAGGAGCGTCTGTTGCTCCTCAAACACTTGAAACAGTGTTAACTCTACTTGTAATAGCCATTAGTTGTGAAAAACCCACATCGAGGAAGACAGTTTTGTCACTCGAGTGACAAAAATTGCATAAAATACGATATTGCATAAAGACTTGATACGTAGCAATTTAAAATAGATTCTACAATTGGTGGGTGGTTTGCGATGTGGTTCAAGAATGGTATCATTAATATGTCACATTTATCCCCACTTTGACAGTCTTACTTCATCAATGCAACAATACCTTCCTCCCACACACGTTCGAACTCCATACTCCACATGCCAATACCCAGGCCGTCAATAATTGAGCTTTCTCTTTATATCAGGATAAAGGTACCAGGGAAAATTCCAAGAGGTATAGGAAGTATAAGAGGAGGAAAATTATGGTTGAATATTTGGAGTGTTGGTGCGTGGAAATTCCTGTGAGATCAGGGAAAATCAGGGAGATCAGGGAAAATTCAAATTCATTTTCAGATTACGGAAAGAGCGAAAACCTTTGCTTGAATATCACGCGTCCGCTCCCACTAGCAAATCAAAGGTTGAAAAATGGTGCGAACATTTGTAATTTTTTCGCTATTTCAGATCTCCCCTTGATTTTAATTTGAATTACTATTGCTAGGTGTTACCTGTCTTGACCAATATTGTTACAATACGTTCGTTCGCTTACAAAGCATACAAATGCAAAAAAGGATGGATGTACAAAAGTAATTTCATTTTCGTGTGACCAAAACTACAGGATGAAATTAATTAATATTACTTTTCAAAATTACAGCATTCTCGTCAATACTTTGTCTACAATCGTCCTGATACGATTTCGTGGCGCTTATCGGGAAATATTAAGTGTGTTTCTGTTAAAATAGTATAAAAATACTGTGGCGTTGAAAATGAAATCCTTCTTTTCCCCTTATTTTAGAGATAAGCTTTTCCACAAAAAAACTAGAAAGTGTTCTTTTTTTACCGTTTTCAGATTACTGAAAGAGCGAAAACCTTTGCCTAAATATCACGAGTCCGCTCCCGCTAGCATAACGATTCCCTCTCTGAATTCTTTCGCGATTAATGCCCCTGCTCTTAATTTCCTCCTCTTAACATTTAATTTCCATATCTACGGGAAATGGCGAAAAAAGCTTTGGGCTACGAGGCGTGAAAAACCTTTCATCGTCACAAAGTATGAAAAAAAAGACAGCCCTTTACGAGTCTCCACCATTTTTTTAAGAATTTTTTTGGGTACCCAAGATTGAAAATACACCTATCACCATTCGAAATCTATTCTCCTATACGTTCCAGATGGTAAAGTTGGATTGGTATTTTCATTCTGCTCTCCCTATTTTTTATGCAGGTGATATGGAGGGGGAGGAGAGCAGTTAAATTGGATAGTTTGTGAAATTAATGGAGGGGAGTTGTGTTTGGAATTCAATTTTCCGGACTAAAAGGTCTTTCACGTGCATGTCAATCCGAGTTCGCTTCATCAATATACTTAATCATTGTATTTTACTTTCTCCCGGCGAATAACTGGCGTAAACAGTTCTCGAGTTTTCGTCAATCCATCTTGGAGAAAAATGTTCAGGTGGTACGCTTAAACGTTCGGCCATCACGACCAAATACTTAAAGCGGTATGGAGCTGACTCGACTTTTCAGTGAAATCAACAAAATAGTATGACAGATTCCCTAATTCCGTAATACTGTAGTAAGTTGAGAATAAACAAAGCAGACCTCATTAGAAGTATTGACTAGAATAAATTTTACAATTTATTTCGAGTTAAATGGAGATGTAAGATCTAACCCGGACGGAAGCCTGTTTAGTTTCGGTATCGGACCAGCTTCTCAATGTCTAATAATCTGATCCATTCCTCGGTTATAATTATAGTTTGCACGAAAATAATTCTGCACACCTATATTTTTTTATTTATACTTTTTGTAATAAGTGTGATAAAAATTGCTTAGTTTTGAGATTTTTTTAATCATTCATTCATACTGTATTTACGCAACTAGAGCGCTGTTGTGACTTCTTAAATACTTCTTTTTTGGAGAAAAAGCGGATCGTATCTTTTCTTTGACTTACTGCTTGTCAAAAGCTTAAGCATTAATCTGGAAATTTTCAGAATGTATTTTATAAGTATTGTTCGACATTTTCATGCATCTCAAATATTATAAACTTACATCTTAAGAATTTGCTAAGTGATTTATTTATGTGAGAGGTAAAGGTCAACAATTTGTTTCAATATTCCCTCCAAATTTCAAGACGACAACTTATTTACGGCAGCTTAATTTGGTAATGCGTCAGAAAAGAAATTGATTGGTGGAAAACTCGAAGCAGGCAGTAATACATTGCGCCTATCTTAACTATTATATTCATTTAGTAAGTAGAGGGATACTAATGGAGTATCTGAATGAAGAATTTTTAAAATAAATATTGTCCTACTCGCGGAAAGTACTTGAACTCGAGTTTACGTAAAATGACTAAAAGGAAAGCGGAAAAAAACTAATTTCGCCATGAGTTTCTTCATTCAATTTTACCAAATGAAACTTTATAAAATTAATTTTCTCTTTTTCATCACGATTTAAATTACATAATGCTTTAAAAGAGGACATATCCATTCACACATTAGTGTAGGCGTATAGATACGGATTACAACGCCAACACGAAACTCTTCAATACCCCAGTTCTATGATTCCCGCATTCTACAAAATTGGGAGCAGCTTTTTTTCTGTATATATTCAAGATGGAAACGGTATTGATGAGAAGAAAATGCAGCAGACGAGAAACTTACTTTTCTTGAATTCATTACCGACTTACTGTTGTTGGTACCGTAGTTGGCGCTTCGTTCGTATACTTTATAATAAAAACAGAAACATTTTTTTTCGTTGAAACCATCATATTATGTGTTTAAAACATAAATATATATATTTTTTAACTACGCAGAATTGAAGGAGGAGAATTTTTTGTTACAGGCTTTTCTGTATCATTTTGTACCATTTGTATTGATCTGTGTCTCACCACGAACAAGCATAATTTCTTCAAGACTAGTGAATACATTATCTGAATATGCCACAAAACTCCATAGTCTATAGTCATGTAATTACCACTCTAAAGACACTGATGTCCAAGTATTGGACGCTGACTTTTCATCCTTGACGTCTCCTTACAGTTGTCATGGAGACAACTTTATGTGGGGGTGTGGTTGCTATGTAAGCCCGCTAGGAGTTTTGAACCGAATCTCAAGGCGCCAGGAGTTCTGAAAGAGATTTGGAGCTGGAGCGGCAAGAGTTTTGAGATGGAAGCGGAAGAGATTACTCAACGATCTCTGAGAAGCCATAGGAATGGTCATTGACCCTCAGTTCATTTAATGTATTGCTGTACTTAAGAAGATTAGTCACGATATCTTTGGAGTTAAACTCGTGGCGATCTTTTTGTGCCTCTTCGGGAAATCTGTAAACTTTTCACGTTCCAATGGTTCCTTTTCAATAATCTCAGCACTTACAAGGTTTCTTTTGGAACTTTATTTTGAAATCACGCTCAAAACTTTAACTTTGAAGCAAGATATTAATTCTTCATTCCCTAAAAATGAAAAACATTTTCCGTAATAAATGTTTCGTCTCCCGAAATTTGAAGGTATCTATCTCTTCCTTGACACATATTGGAGGGCTATAGGTTTAGCTATCCAATTACTGTGAAAGCGGATACTGGATGAAGCAAGATTTGGTCGCACCGGATTAAGAAATGTAGCGTATACGGCGGCAGTGGTACTGGCGGTAAATTTCAAGGCACTTCTTAGAAATATTCCTGTGTATATTTATGTAACATCCTGAATAGGCTTAATTACCAACCCACTTTTATGTGAACGGCCTATTGCTATGCACGATAAAAACTTGATTCGTCGATTTCGACGGGATGAAACGTTCTCCGAAGACATGAAAATGGAATGAAACACTATCAGAACACACCGAGGTAAGATTGAAATAAAATACAATCCACTCTCTAGGCCTGGTCACTCGATACTCTAGAATATTGAATATTTTCTACATTATTCACTAACTCTTGCTTTACTTTGTGGTATTCCATTATGAGTTTTCCTGGATATACACAATTACAGCGGTGGTCTGAGAGCAACGCAATGAGGCCACGCCTACTGTTTGTTGATTGGCAAAGGCAAAGCGACACGTCGAGAGACTTTCCCTCCCCTCAATTCCACTTGCTTTGGCCACACCAGCTCACCCGCAGAGATAAAATGAACAGAGTGTAGATCCTTGCTGAGCAACTTAGGGGCGCAAAAGGTCATAAAAAAACTGAACCGAGGTTTTACAGGGGGTCGGAACCCTCGGGGTACGCATGACGTGATATCACGTCATCAGCACCAGGGGATAGCGCATCATGACGTGATATCACGTCATACCGCACTCAAGGTGTTAAGAAGATTCAGGGAGTCTCCCCTCCCTCCACGTACTTCCGTCTTCAATTCTCAATAAGGCCTTCTCCCCTTCATTCTATCTAAAAATCCTATTCTCTTCCTTCCTCCCCTTAGTTTTCCCAACATCCCCTCCCCGCTCAGCACTCGCCCCATGCATACCTTTTGTCTCCACCGTATCTCATCTAGATCACCCATTCTTCTCCACACCCACATCTCGGATCTTGTCTTTTCTCGTCCTATATCAAGTTGAATGTCTTTTGTTTATATTCATGTTTAGCCTAATTCTTATTATTATTGTTATTTTTATTGATACACATGTGAGTAAATGGTCAACTAAATTTATAATTGTGCTAAATCACAGTGTTATCCTAATGTTATGGTTTCTTTAAAAAATGTTTGTTTGACATAATTGTCATAACGTATTATCACCTTAAATTCTTGTAATTAGTGTTTTATATCTAAGTGCGATTATTTATTTTTTTGTTAAAAATATTGTATTGTTTTTTTTCATGCTCTTGCCGATCTGCACTGGTTGCATTTGTCTGTAATTATATTATTTACTTTTTTACTTCTCTTTATCTACCAAGTTGGAAATGTAGAAAGCTAATTTTATCATGGGCCCCAGTGCCTACGAAAATAAACGACATTATTATTATTATTATTATTATTTTGTGAGTGCCCATAATTCTGCACCCCTTGGCCGGCGCTTATTTTGCAAAACTGATCCGGTTGAAGAATTTGTGATGTCAAAATGTGCAAATTGGCTAGAAAAAATTACATGAAATTTTCAGGTTCGTGCTACACCGGACAGCCTGAAGGCGCCTTTAGGGCCTAATTGTATTAATTTTGAATGCTGAGCTTTTCGACCCGGATAAAGCGTTTCCTTGGGTAATCATGATAGTGTATAGCTCTTTGGGCAAAAGTTTCAACCACTTTGTCGCATCTAGATTCTGCAACACCTAATTTTGAGTTGTTTAAACCCACCGCCACCGAGGCCGGCAATTATAGCTTTATTGATTACTTTTTAAAATCAGTTATTTGCACTTTGATTACTTTTTGTGCGAATTGACTGCAATGGCCCCATTTAATTTTTCTCTAAGTACTTTTACAAGCACTGAATGTGATTACAGTTTCCATTGGGGATGAGGGCGCGTGCGATGGGTACTCACTTTTCCATGCGCCAAGTGGGATGATGGACCCGTCGGACTTCCTCCACTCAACCTCCGGCCTTGGCACTCCAGTGGCTGCGCACCGCAGTCGTACATTGTCTCCTTCACGCACCACGATCGGTCGACTCGAGTAACGCGTCACCCCTGGGCCCTGCAGACCTGCAAAATGTAAATAGAAAGATGAAACTATCAAGCGGAGTCAATATCCCCCACGAGGACAGGCGCGCACTAGCGCGACCACGACCACGGCCGCGACCACGATAGATCTCTGTCGCACACCTTCCGACCAGAGCACGACCACGACCACACCACGATAGCAAAACACATTCACCATCCACTTGCTCAATCGGTATGGTCGGGTCGGAGTGAAGTCACTGCGCAGTGAAGGCAGTGCAGAGTCAGTGCGCGGCGCGCCATTAGAATGTGTGTAATTTCTGGCCGCAACGACCGCTGAGTCGGGGACGACCAAATTCAAAAATTTTGGTCGGACGACTCGGGTCCGACCAACGAGTCGCACTTGGCCTAGTGCGCGTCGCTCCATTTGTTGCAATGCCAAAACTGGTCGTGTGCCACTGGTCGTGGTCGTGGTCGCGCTAGTGCGCGCCTGCCCTTACTACCACGAATAGCGAACTAACCCTTCACATGTTATCATCCTATTAGAATGATAAACAAAGACACAGTATTACCCAATGATTCTATTTTAACAGCTTATAGCACGTGTTTCGATCATCATCAAGTACTCATCATGAATGACTATTTGATATGTTCTTCCTCGATATTTCTCCGTAAAAAGTTGACCTAAGCTATTAGAAGTTATAAAAATAGATTGATTTTTTAAAAGTATTGCTTTCCAAACAAATGCCTTGTACAACATTGAATGAAATCAAGGTCGGAGGTTAAAATAAGTGTACGATCGCTTCAACTAATAGTTTTTTCAGTATTAGTTAAATTGTTTAATGAATATGTTTTAAATTTTATGCAAATGTTTGTCGACGAAGATCATGCAATTGTGTTACTGTTTTTATGGTGGGTAAAACTATTTGTGTTTCGAGCCGGAGTGCAGCGAACTAATTAGAAAACCGCTGAAGACACTATTACTACTAACATATCTACAAGGTGTTGAGGCTATTCTTCCTTCGTCGGGGCAATAGTCCTGAAGTTTTGAACGACTCCCATTCGCACTATCTGCAAACAAATACGTCATATGACTTGCCAACACCAAGTTTTAATAAACGAGGATTTTTCTTTAGGTGTTAAAAACTTACAACTGTTTGTCAAAAATATTCAAAGAGAATAAGAACATCTATATCTTTCTAAGGCAGGTGACACTCTGGCTATTTATCAGCAAAACTTTTATAATAAATATTTCATAGAAGCATCTCCAAAACATATTTCTAGCTTTGTTAATTCTATTTCTAAATCTCGTGAATCATAATTCTAGTCAGGGGCGCAGCGAAGAATTAAGGCTAGAGGTTTTTAGGCACAAATAATACTTAGGGGTGTGGGGTATTGCAGACCCGCCAGGGTAAGAAGGAGTTGCGAGGGCGAGGGCCCTCCTTTAGAAACATTTTAAGAATAATTGTTCAAAATGACGAGTTTTACGGCCTTCTGATGGATATTTGATTCATCCTTACACTATCTATAAGCAATGCTGATCCAAATTAGTAAAATGGCTTAAACTTAAAAATTTCTCTGAGCTCTGGGGGTTTAATCCCCAAACCCCCCCTTGCTACGCCACTGGTTCTAGTAATTTGTTTCTATTTACTTTATCATTCGTGAGTATTTTGCGATTACGAAAGGTGATCTCACTGATAATCAAAAGCCTCTGAGGTTACCTAAACCTCAAAAACTGTTTGTTTCTTTTTTACAACAAAAATTTTTTATGGATCAATGAAAATATTACATCATCATTATTCGTTGGCTTAAAATTATTGTCTTTGGCGCAGTTGAAAAATGGTGGACCCAGGTTTTCATAAAAGTTTCGTGTTAATCATAGAAAAATGGACTTGGACGGACAATGATATATTTATCACCACAATTTCAGCGAAGCCAACATGTAAAGTGTTGATGAAATCGACGGCGACCCCCAAAAAAAAGTCCTTTCCGAGTGGCCCAGTCCACAGCGACCAGATTTATGAGCCTTTCACAAGTTTGTATCCGAACTCAGCCCACTATGGATTGGTAACTTAGTTTTGGTAGGTGAGAGTAGTACTCACTCCATACCTAGTCTCATAAGTTCGAATTCACGCATTGGAGCTACAGGGTCCACTTACATCCGCAATACGCACACTAAGTATATGTCCGCAAGCTTCCGGGATACGATCCCGGGACCAATCTGTCACAAGCTGCTATACCCACGTACTTAATAAGCTCTTCCCTCCAGCCTGTCAATGATTAAAACCAAGATGTATGCTTATTAGGTATGCCTGAGATAAGACCGCTCGTGTTCTATGGAGCAAATATGTGAACCCTGTTAAAAATTAACATGCTCTTCGCACATTTGCCAGGAAATGCTTGAAAAAAATACATAAGGTACAATAATCACTAAAATTGAAAGCATAATTTGATAAATAGGAAGTATTATGAGAAAAAATATACAAAGATATTTGTCAACATTCAACGGTTAGCCTGACAACGTCAAGTGGAAAGATTAAGCTAAGAAAAACTAGGAAATAAACTAGCATCACTGAAAAAGATGAAGATGACGGAAGACATAGGGATCATTTCAGGGGAATTCTGTTTGCCTAGATGAAAATGTAAAGGAGTGCTGCATCACTTATCTCCTTTGTCATTTGAAAACAACCGTAATCCACTGCGAGACATAGGACAAACGCAGAAAAAACTGAAGAGAGGCAGAGATGGGAAATATTATTTTTATTCCGGTCGAGTTTTTTTTGATGAATCGACGGAAGGAATTCCCTCTACGCGAAATCTAGTGACTATTTGTCTAAAACAGGCGCAAGTGAGGTCATTATTAGACGCCTGAGTACCTGGCAACGTCAGTTTCCTCCGAATGTGGAGGAAATGGAAAGAGATTTATCTTCTCCATAAATTTGAGAAGTGGGTATTTTTCCAGGAAATTCGTCGCCAAGATGGAAAAAATATATTATCAAATGCCACACACTGAGAGAAAGCGACAAAGGACAAAAATGGTGACTATTAATTTTTTGCTAAAAATGTGATTTCGACAAAAAAATTGAATACTTTGTTACGAACGTGCAAATTGGTTATTGTCGGACGAATTACTTATATTATGCCTGGGTAGTGCCTTTAAACAAATCCACTGAATTCACTGATACAGCTCTAAAAGCAATCACTCGTATTATAGCTGGAGTATGTCGTTGTTTAGCTTATTTCCCTATACCTGCCGAACTGAATAAACAATCTTGGAGGCACTTTTACATCTACATGATGTGTACAGCCTGTCATGCAACAAGGCAAAATGTAGCTTTGGCGATGATTGGAAAATCTTCTGTGACACTTCTGAAATGAATACCCTTTCCGAGTAACCTCAAGAGATAGCAGTGCCAAAAACTCATCAACAGTGAGGCTCCAACGTCGTATTTCGACACGGGTTCTCCTTGCCCTCAAGAGCATTGGCTGCTGATTGAGACAAACGTGCCTCCGATACCTAGAGTGACAGAAAATATCATCAGGGATTGACTGCGGAACTGATTTATGACAGGAAAGAAGACGAAAATAAGGCGCAGGAAAAACAAGCGAATGTAATTCGGCGTGGACGAATAGCAGCATTGATATTAAGGTATGTACAAAAAGAATACACATTGATTTCTCACTTGTGCTCTGTAAAAGCTTCCATCACCATGTTTTCTTCTATTTACTCATGCCTTCCATTTACACTGACCCCTAAAGATGATATTAACGCAGTCAATCCTTGATAATAAAGCTGTGAGACAATCTTATATAACCTAGAATGCGAAAATTATAAAGTAACCACGGATACGCATGAAAGTCTCAAAACATTAATAAAATGACTCGCTAGTAACTTGAAGTTGGTATGAATGTGATGAATACTAAAAAACTTTCGAAAAACTAAAATTTGAAAACCCTAAAATATAATTAGGATGTTTTTTACGATAAAAAAATAATCCAAGCTCTTAATCCTAACACAAAGAGATATTTTACTTCAACACGAATGAAAGGACAGGAGGCGGGAAATGCAAAGATGTTGGAACAACAGCTGATTTGTCTCTGTGAATATTTCCAGAAGGGGAAAACGGGACGAAAAACGAAAAAACTTCGATTCCTCTGTGGTGGAAAATATATATGAATTAATTGAAATTCTCGAAAGCTTTTCGTGTAATTCTACTCTCGTAAAATCAGAGGATCGACTAGAGTAATTGAAACTTTATTCAAAGTATTGCATGGAAGAGTCACCATGTAACACAAAACTCTTTGGTCTAAATTATATTCTACCATGAAAGAAGATAACTCGATGATATAAATGGTAAGATACCTGACTGGCACTTGGAAGATACAGAAAAAAGCCTTACTCGCAATAATCTGACAAGATTCACTAAATTGTCCAGAATGACTACACTGTAAACTTTGATCATTTATTGAGGTTGAGAACAATTCTATTCAATGCTGATAAGAGGATCAGCATGCACTATATTTAAAACAGAGCTGGTTCCCGACAAGATGAAGAAAAACTCGTAGAGCAGGCATGGAGATGGAGACGAAAAGTGAATAAATTAAGTCATTTTGGAGGAGCTGAGAAGAAAGATGAAAAATTTGGTCGTCCTTCCCGCTGAATTTCCCTCAACCCCCACGGAGACGTCAGTCAAACGTCTGGGAAGAAGATGTGGAAATGAAAGAAACGCACGGATCAGAAAAGATAAAAAAAAGAGTGAGATGATGGAGGAGAGTAATATGAGTGGGTGGGGGGAAGAAATAATAAGATAAGTGAGTGGCAGGGGGTGTCTCCTTATTCGATCCACTTCACACGCCTGGAGGGAGTTGATGTCCCCCATCTCCGCTGATCAGCAGAACGAGCGATGGGACGGTAAATTAAGTGAGGGTGGCTGAGGGGGAAGATGAGCGAATGCCTTTCGGGGGCGGGACGTTGATTTACGACCAGGGGGGGATGCTCTCCGATAGATGGCCGATTCCTGGAATCTTCCAACCGCCTCTTCACTCCACTATCTTCTCTTGGAACATATTTTGTTACCTCTCGTGTTCCTAAGAGTGATAGAATACGGCGCCATAAAAGGTGCACTACACGCAATGAACGGTAAACCCTTTCTAACCCAGAGCTACTTCTGGAAGAAATCAAATTTCAGGATTTTTCATTTTGAAAACTTGAAAATTTTGCGCTCAATCATAATTATCTTGGCAGCTAAATATTTCGTAATTAAAATTTACACCACAAAATAATGCGTAGTTTAGACATTTCCTTAATAGAGCTGAAAATGTATATAATTTTGATGTTGCTTAGAAGCAACATTGGGTTATAATGGGTTAAAAAGTAACAGGTTACTGTGTCCTAAATTCATTATAATATAGTTCAATGCTTTAGCTTCATTTTTTATGGTTTTTCTCGAGTTTATAATTTTACATAGCCATTTTTACATATTTTATACGCAAGGGATGCGCTAAATAAGCATTAATATTCTGCAATGAACAAAAAAGTAGATGACATCGCAGTCAGATTTTTATTTAAAGCTGAGAACTGGTCTTCCAATTGCGGGGTAATATATTTTTCATTAAGAGCCAAGAAATGATATGGTTATTTTTTCATTTGCTTTTTCTCAGTTTTTCTGGGAACACATCATTTTTCTGGGACAGATTTCCTGGGAGAGAATTATTTCAGAGGTGGAATAAGCCATTATATAGCTTCCTAAAGAATATGGTGCAGAGATAAAAGAGGATATCGTCTGCATTCTCCGAACTGCCAAGCCACCAAAATCGAACTTGTCATCTGCCGAGATCTCTCGCTAAACTCTGGAGCGATGAGAACGTCCTCATACTACAAGCAGACAAAGGAAGCGCTAAAGTCCCTATGTTTCGAGAGGACTACATGAAAAAGTCGGCAGCTAATATCAGCAGCTAAAATCGGACCCAACCACCAAGGTAAAACGGCAAGTTAAGGAGCTGGTGAAGATATCTTCCATTCCTTAAGAGACGCAACGGCCAAAACCACCGTGGTTGTATGGGCTGCCGTAGATCCTCAAGGACAGAGTTTCACTGCGGCCAATAGTGAGTCAGATAGGTGCCCTCACTTACCATTTATCAAAGTTCCATTTGGAACTATGAAAAAGTAGGAATAAAAGTTAATAATCGTGTAAAAGTTGCTTTGTTATTACGTTTATAATCGTGTGAAAGTGTTTATTTCCATGGAAATTCCATATGGAAAAATTCCACTCCATCATAATTGGTTCTGCTGATGTTTATCAAAGTTCCTATATCAGTCGCTCCAACAATATGCCGACCCCCGAACGGTATAAAAAATTTCACCAAATTCGTCCAAGACCGAATTCCCAAAAATACGGATGAAAATCACTGATGCCAGAAAATGTTATATTATTTACGTGAGTCTTATGGAGCCGTTGAGAGAGATGGTAACGTAAAAAAATGTTCAGAAGGCACGCGAGGTGATTGAGCTGGTGTTATTAGTAAAAAAGGGATCGGTGAAGGCATAATGACACAGCCGAGAAGGAAAACGATGATTGATATGGGAGAGGAAATTCTAAACTACAAAACTTGAAGATCAGGTGGCGTGCGAAAGAGATTAGAGAAAGTTTCAAACTCCGAAATGGCAAGATAAAAGTTTGTTCTCATTCTTGAATCCACTCACTTGATTAGTTTTTTTCTTACTTTTGTTTGGGACGCAGGAGACCATCGACGTAAGCTGTGAGACAATCTTAGATAACCTAGGATGCGGAAATAATAAGGCAACCACGGATATGCATGAAAGTCTCAAAACATTAATGAAATGACTCGCTAGTAACTTGAAGCTGTTATGAATGTTATGAATACAAAAAAATATTCCGAAAAACTAAAATTTGAAAGCCCTAAAATATAATTAGGATGTTTTTTTACGACAAAAAAATAATCCAAGCTCTTAATCCTAACACAAAGTGATATTTTACTCCAACACGAATGAAACGACAGGAGGCGGGGAATGCAATAATGTTGGAACTACAGCTGATTTGTCTCTGTGAATATTTCCAGAAGAGGAAAACGGGACGAAAAACGAACAAAAATTCGAGTCAATCAATTAATATACTCATCATAACACAACGTAAATTTAAAATAGATGGTTGGAGTAGTTTATTTTAATAACTTTTCTAACATTCGAAGATAATAGAACCACAGATGGAGACGATTAAACCATTAGTGCACAGAGACGCGCGTATATAATTTTTTCTGGGCTCTAATTGACTTGCGCTACATTTTGATACTATATTAAGTTCAAATGGGTGTCTGTCTTCACCGCCCCGCTAATATTTTAGTTGACTCCTTGAATTTATCGACTTGAGAAGCATTTATGTGAGACATGGCATTGAAAGAATTTTCAGTCACCCGTACGGGGTAAGTAAATTATTTTTTACTGTAATATTTTGCTCAGTATTATGATAACTTTTTTCTCATTTTTCTTCTAAAGGTTGATTTTTTTATTTTCTTTATTATCAAGTTTTTCTGTACTTTTTTGAATCTGTAATCAACACTGAAAACTGACCGCCCGATACATCGGAATGGCTGTATTATTTAAACTTTTGATTTAAAAAAATTAAAAATTGCAGAGAAAAGTTAAAATGAACCTTATTAACCGGAATAATTAATTTTGAAATGAATATTTGACAAAAATAACTTTATGCACTGATGGGTTAAAACTGATTCATTGTAACATACTCTTTCTCTCATAAATAAAGTCCGATCGCATTATTCGGATGAACTGGGAGGCGAAGTTTTACAGTGGCTATCGATGCTAACCTGGCGTGTTTGGCATGTGTGTGAGCAGAACTCCAATGTTTCGTGTGGGGAGCGGAAGTTGGACGAGGTGAGGGAAAACTTTTCCGTTTTATGATCCCAGGCATGGCGTAGGTGGACTTCTAACTGGTGGCCGAGGAAAAAGAAAGGCGTGGGCAGATAAGAGATACCTAACCACCAGTTGAATTCCTCCTGGCTTCTTCGACCATCCCAATGAGATATCATTTCACAACACGAAACGAAAAACATAGAAAGTAACGCCCGTACTCATAGATTTCGCAGTAAACGCACTTCCACTGCGAATGCTAAAATCTTTGCAGCTTACTGGTACAGGAGATTCCGGTTAATTGGGACATATCGGGACTTGTGCACTTTGCCCCAATTAAGCGGCTGCCCCAATTAGGCGAACTATCCTGTATATGGGCATAAAGAAACGTTAAAATGATGGAAAAAATACTAAATAATGTTTATAATGCAACATAAGTTTATTAAACTATTAATTTGATTAATAAATCAGCGAGTTAAGGTAATTCATTTCCATTTTTAACAATTATAGCAATTAAGTTAAAAATATTTTTCACAGCCTCGGGCGATGCTGAATGGATGTCTTTTAATAAGTCCTATTAAATAAAAGTACTATCTACTAAGTATAAATACTACCAACTACAAACCTGCGGATAGTATAACAACAAGAGCTTTCAAAATAGGGCAAGAATAGGAGCATTTGTGAAAAATAAGAGTAAATCAAAGGAGGAAAATGTAAAAAATTGTATTCTGAAAACAAAAATTTTTGATTTAGTTGCGAGTATAGAGTCTATGTCGCCGACTCATGGCCCAATAAAGCGGCATGCTGTCCCAATTAAGCGGAGAATAGGTACTCTGGGATATTCCTCTATTGGGTTCAGTTCTTAGGATCTGCCCCAATTAAGCGGCTGCCCCAAGTAACCGATGGACCCATTAAACGGAATCTGCTGTATTTAGTTACGTGACTTGGTCGTAATAGAAAAATTGTAGCAGAGCTTCTGAAGATGAGCTGTAACCAGACATAGGCACCTCGGAAAAAACGAAACGTTTAAAATATTTTTTTGAAATATTTAGAGATTGCATTCTTCGTTTTTTTCTGATTGGTTAACTATTTTCGGTTACTCTTGCCTCTCTAAGGCGTCAACCTATCTAGTCTCTTTAGGTCATGTTAAGAGTTTTAAATTAATACTTTATAGCAGAGAACAGCCTGAAGTCAAACTTTCTCATGATATGTCATAAATGCAGGTTTGGCTGCCATTGATGATTCGGAGATATTGTCTACGGTTAACAAAACAGTATAATTCATAAGAGATCCAAATTCTTCTTGAATGAAGAAACCGATTAGGGAAACCAGTTAAAAGGTAGAAACAGCACCGTCAACAAAATAATATGCCACTCAAGAGAATAATAATTTGATATTTTTACGATTAATAAATCATCGACGTAAAAACGGAGGATTCCATTGTGTCCGTAGAGAAAAGGTTTCATCTTTTGTACCCAGACGAATCTTTATTCTAAAATGCCGAAATGCTCCAACTACAAGTAGCTAAAAGGTTTTCCTAATTGGAGCTTATTTTTATATTTAATGGCTTGATTCTTTCAAGTCCTTTGATGTAACGAAATTGAAGTGTTCGAAGCAACTGACAATGAGAGTTGAATGGTGATTTTACGGACGTCACATTCAACATTGAAATTCACTACATATTTAAATATTCTTTTTGAAAAGTTATCCTCGGAAAAGGTAATATATCAGTTTTTAGGGTGCAGGAATAATGTAAACATTAATAATTAGGCAGCACGCCTTTCCATGTAAGAATGAAGTTCATTAAAGGAAAAAATCTTATTTGAACCATTATTGATCGGTTCTCCGCTTCTTTACGAAGCCTAATGGAATAAATAAAAAGAATACTAATGAAGCATACAATAGAGTGTGTACTTTATTACCAACTGGACGTGGCAATTAAATATACATTTCCAACAGTCACAGTTAAAGGGTAGAGCTTGTAATGAGGAAATAATTTCCTAGAATGAATATTAATTGCTTCTATAACCATCATGTTATAAAAGAAATAACCTTAACCCTGGTTTAGCATTCTATATCGAATGGGTAATAGTTAAGTAAATTTTGGACATTGATGCTATTAATGTGAAATTCGGGAGTTTTTTGTTTCAATTAGTTATTCATGTGATGAAGATCAAGCCATTCCTATTTTAAGGAGACAGGTCAAAAGGCGGCTTTTGACTATTAATTTGCATTCATAGGCACAATTATTTTTGACCCATTTTACTAAGATACCCGTAGTTTATCATTTTAGAATTAAATGTCTACTCCCGATTATCCTGAATACCGTAGAAAATCTCACCCAAAGCTACAGTAATTGAAATAAATTTAGCAAAGATTATAAAAGAAAAATGCAATTAATTAGAAAACATATAGAAGTCGCATGTGAATATAATGTACCAAATCAATTATTTGATTCCTCCATGAATTAATATTTGCAAAATGGCTGAAAATTACTTTTTAAGTCGTAGAGGTAACTTAAATTGCACGATTATTGGCGGATGAACGAGCTGAAATGACGAATTCTATTATTTGATGGGCGTTAAAAATTTTAGATTCATTTCTGAAGCAAGTAATGCGGTTTAATCATTTTTGGGGGAACACATGAATGACTAGATCACTGATATCATAAAAGTAACGTGCCACTTCAATTAATAAAATGAGGAATGAAACCTTAAAAAGAATATACTCCAATAAGACCTCTGCAGATGTTATTGTTTTTTTCTGATTGCAGCCATTCAATTATTTTAAGCCATGAGCAGCGTATATGAATCAGATTATTTCGCCGTCGGAAAATTTTAATGCCCGGTTTATCAAAGGATCTGGAGGAATTCCATACTTTGCTGTAGGGAATTCAAAGCGAAGGACATAATCGTTTTTTTTTAGTCAAAGGAATGGTAATTCCTCTTCCCATCCAAAAATTTTTGCGAACCAGGTCACGCAGTCTAAACTCCCGCGGATCAACTGCAATTAAAATTCTGGGCACATCCTTTCAAACGCTCACATTTTTCCCAACGATCACCGAGCCATTTAG